>NW_027108392.1:1641395-1670084 GCF_000696795.3 Halyomorpha halys | reverse complement strand
TATATAATCAGAAATATATACAAGAAATCAATAGTTTTGTGTAGATGTAGAGTTTATATGGCAGGGAATATATCTGAAGTCAAATTTCAGTATTGTTAAATCTGTAATTGCCACAATAAACAATTGTACAAAAAGTTACCGTTCATATGTATATGAAAGACTGATTAATAATCATGATAACATACTAATCAATCACTTCAAAGTTTTAACACCAATAGATAATTTTAACATTGAAATATAAGTATATAAATAAAATGTATTGAGTATTATTTGCTCTGAATATCTCGAAAATCATATTATCTAAGATACCGAAGATGAACTTTGAAGTGTTACTTACTTGAGACAAAAAAAAGAAAAAAAGAAAAGAAAACATTCTCGAGAACAATTTAGATAAAGCAATTTATTGTATTGATTCATCTTTAACATAAAAACGACCTATTCTCAGCCGTTTTATGTAAATGATAATAAATTTTAATAATGAAATATGGATTAATTCTATTAGTCTAGTAGATTAAACTGGATATGTCTCCTGGTTTTAAAATAAATGGCAATTCTATAAAATATGTTATAAAATGCAGGAATGCCTACTCTGATTCTCAACGTTACAATCCAGCTATATTAGAAAAAAATTTGCAATTGTCTAATTAATGATGAAAATTTTTTTTCTTTATGATCGACTTAACTATTTATCGAAATGATACACCTGTACATCACTTGCAACTTAATTTTAGTATTCTGTGTACCTAACCTATATTTTGCAAACTCCGTGGTTACCTATTTGTAGGTATTGAAATTACCAGCTTCCAAGTGTAATTTTTTATCGGAACAGGTTAGAAAGAAGGCTTAACCCTATCTACCACAGATACGGTTTGTTTTGTAATACATACTAACTTTTTCTAACCAACAAGAACCTGTTATAAATATGATCATTCATAGAAAAGACTAAGAAGATATTGATAATAGAAATCGCAGTTTCTAGTAAGTGAAAAGTACACTTTGCCTAATCTGCATTGTAAATAGGAAAAACCACAGGCGGACATAACCACACAAAAAACTGTTGTGGTGACTTGAGTGAAGGCTTTTGTTAACGGTGTTTACCGTGCGGCTTTTTCACATAAATCTTATTTAAACTCCATTTTTAGGAGAAACCCGTTTACCTTAGTTTATAACCACAATTTATAGAAATATTTATCTTTATGAAGAGTGGCTTGTGTAACTTTTTATCTTTTCCTTCGGCGATAATCAGACTGAAAATCGTAATTAGCTGATAGTGGAGTTGATTATTAACTGATTTTAGTAAAATAAATGGGGATATAATCGCAGTACGAAGTCGTTAATTCGTAATTCGGAGTATGCTTGTACAAATAAACATTGCATATACTTTAAAAATCACAATATATTTCTTTTGCCTTTTTTAATACCTAAACGAAAAAGAAAATTCTGTCATAATAAAAATTGTACTAAAGTTATATTGAAAATTTCATTAATTTCTGTTTCTTGATTCCTAATAATATAATTCGGTTTAGAAGTTTCAAAACTTAACCAGCGATCCAATTGTGTAGAATCACAGCGACCAGACATATTAGGGTTGCAAATAAATACAAAACTATGCATACAAAATAGAAAAAAGTAACGAAGTTTTTTATTTATATTTCTTTATTTTTAATTTTTAAAAAATTAACTACGTGTTGTGGAAGGCGAAGTGCGTAATACCATTAGGTGTTTCCAATGAATACGTTTAACACTTCGGGAAAACGCTCGTTTTAACTGTTTACTATAATAATATAAATAATACAACTAGATATGCAGTTTGTTTTGCCATTGCTATCAGAAACAGCTAATTTTTATCTATTTTCGTTGTAACAAAAAAAAAGATTAAAATTATTTATAAAAATAAAAAATAATAATAGTTTAATAAAATCAAAATTTTATAAATTTATTTCACTGTTATAATACTGAAAGATACTTAAGAAAATCTTTTGACATGTTTGTTATATCTATTTGCACTGGTTAAAATGCGAAAAATAAGTGCTTAATTATGTGGCAAGATCGTAGAGTGAAAACATCCAAACCATTACATGGTATCATAAATTAAAAATTGCAAGTTTAAGTAGCAACAAGAAGAAAAACTGTCCATCAAAGAGTTGATCAAAATGCACTGTTTTAAAATGAATTATATGCTGTTCGATTTTGTTAAACTGTTTTTACAAATTCAGTGATACATAGTAACGAACAGCACGAACGTTTTACTATAAAAATATGATTTTATTCAAATTATGATAATATTTAAAGAAGTAAGGAATATATTTAAAAAACATTTATCTCCAATGAAAAATGATTAAAAAATTTTGCACGATCGCAAGACATTCCCTGACGTACATTCTATACATAGGTAAGTGGAATTAAAAATACTGAAATGTTTACAATTATTGTTTAAATAAAATGAAGTGATTCAAGTTAAGTATCAAAACATTCTTTATTTCTTCAAAAGCCCAACGTTTCAGCCAATTCGACCATTCTCAAGGACAATCTTAAATACAAATTTACCACTCACATTAATAATTTTAAAATTTTTGCTGGCTATTCTGCCCATGACAACAATTTATCAAATTACCATATTATGTCACTCTTCACATTAAATATAAAAAGTTTTGATGACAAATAAATTTATAAATTTATCATTACTTTCTTATCACAAAGTTGTGGATTTTGGAAGTCTTTTATTTAAAAGTATTGCACTAAAATGTCTCTATTTTTTCAACAGGAACTGGGTTTAGATCAGCATTGACAAACATCAGAGTATAATATTTAAATGATACAACGCAATAAAATTGTTTTATTCCAATTGTTTTGTTTCACTGAGCATATTTTCCATAGCTGCTTGGATGGTAATACGTAATAGACCCGTTATGAAAAATAGTTAAATTGAGCTGACTAAGCTTCATATTAGAAACGCCATTTATTCATGTAAGACTATTTCAGGTATGCTGAATTACTATGGACATGAAAAAAGTCTGTTTAATAACTCAAAACGACCTCAGTACGAAAATGTATCAAAATTCATGACACTTATTTAAATAAATTTCTGATTTATTTATAACCGGACCTTAATACAATTACATCAACAACAATAAGAAGAATGAGAGTATATTTATACAATAAAATCAACTAAGGCATATGAAGTCGTGAAAGGCATAGACGGGTTGTGGTCGATAGCAGACACCTGTTGCGCCGCAAATAAAATTAATATGAAGGCCCGGGGTGACTACCTGCTAATTTATATCATTAGTCCTTATCACAGCCACAATATAGCCATTTGTTTAATTTGCAGCAGTTTAAATAAATATAAAGTATATGATATTTTGGAGAACTTTATTAACATTTCAGGTAAACGTATTTAGAAGATACTAACACTTGTTTCCAATAAACCATCATTATTTTCTTATGTCTTTTTTGTATTAAGGTTTTTCCTTGATAAAAATTAATCGTTCTCTTATACTCTCAACAGAAACTTGCATTTAGTTAATATCCAAATTGGCTATTTCATAATGTAAATTCCATAAAGAATATTACGAAAGAAAAAGACTGATAAAAATCCTCTTCGGAAAATTTATTGAGGATTTTCTCGTGAGTCCCTCGCGACTATAATTACCAACATCCTTGATAGTGCAGCTGGATGAAAACATCACCATCTGCGGTTGTTCATTGGCAGAAGAGTAATAAACAAAATGATAGGCGTATACAAGGATTCTTTATTTACATAAACATTACTAACCACTCTCAACATCCAACAATTGTTGCTCAACGAGTAACATTCCCAAGATTATAACAAGAATACTTCAAAATTCTACGTTTAAGCAGATGGTAATTTGTTTTTAATAATTCAGATCAAAAGTCTAAGGCCTCCTCAATTTTTTGAGAATATACATTTTGGAATAATTAAGACTAAAAAAGATTTTAAAATGAAACTTTATAAAAATCTAAGTAAATAAAGACAAATAATTTTATAGGAAGCCAGTAAAGAAAAAAAATCTTAATAAGTGGAGAGAAATTTACTGGAATTTAGTCAACTAGTGAAGAGTATAATGGACTTTAAACATTTTTTTTTGTTAACATATTCTTCATTTTATTTATTGTTATAGTAAAGTTATATACAGACGAAAAATAGAAAAATCTTAGTGTAAAAAAGAAAAGGAAAAAAATACTAGCTTAAATATGAATATCTACAAGAAGTAGAAGCTATTATTACTGAATCATTATTTTTATTTTTATTTATTAATGATAAAGGCATATTGAGGAAGTTTGCCAAGTAAGTAAAATAACAAAAAAAAAGTAAGCACAAGATAAGAAAAACAAAATTAAGAAAGAAACGAATAAATTGAAAAATCTTAGTATACAAAATAAAATAAAAAATATTAGCTAAAATAAAAATAAAAAGATAACATGGTGTCAATTTCAAATATTGAAAGATAATAAAATAATATGAATAAACTAAAAATATAATCTATAATATAGGAACATTGAAATTATATATAAAAAATAAATAAATAAATAAACTATCAATAAATTATAACATAAAAATAATTATAAATTTTTTTATCAATACTTAAATTTATTCAACTAAAAATTAATCCAAGTGTATTCATGTATGTAGAGGAGTTATTGTAATATATCATATTTTAACCCAATTCAGTAGTTCTCGTACTCTTTTCATACTTCATACTCATTTCATTTAATAGTTTCAAAGATAAAATAATAATAAATGTCTGAAATTGTCGAAAAATGTATTTTATTTGTTTTATCATTTTCAAAGTTTGACCATAATAATGGAATATATATATATATATATATAAAAAGTTAATATATTGTTTTATTCTATGTTTTGTAACATTTTTCCTCTCAGAAAACCAAATAGTTAGTAAAAAATAGTAATCCCATACAACTATTTATTTTCGATTACAAAAATTTACGATTGAAAATAAACCGAATACTATGAAGTTAAGGTGATTCAGTGAACGCTGAAGAGGAAAGATTCAGGATCACAGTTTGGTACAATTAAAACGGCAAATACGTTTGTAAGAAATTAATTACTCAATAATTAAATGATGAATCTAACTATTCTTATTCTTGCACCGGTCAGACATAACAAGGAAAAAGCTTTTTGAACTATTCGTAGTAAATGCAGGCAAAAATATTATGTAACTCCCCCAAGGTCTCGCTCAGCTTATAGCAAGCTAACTGATTGTTAATACAAGGTATATTAACAATGAGTAATACTTTTTATATTTTTAAGAAATAAAATAATTTCAAATTGAAAAATAAATCTTAATTATTTTAATTAAGAGATTAAAAGACAAGAGACACTCCTACTTATTACACTGAATATATTATAATAGGAACATGATAGGTTTTTAAATAAACATAAATAAAGGCTCGACAAATCAGAGGTTTCTTTGCCTAGGTACATCGACGATCCCAGCCTCCTTTGAAATCATTTTTAATCAATAGATATGACCAGAGCCAAATCCAGATGAGTGCAAGAAGTAGGTGAGGAGGAACGAACACGAGGAATGGCGAAGTTGACTACGAAGGAAACCGAGAGTGAGGAGCCCGCTACACTAGCCATCGCTTAGCTCTGTCCACTTTCGGTTTTATTCTCGCTACAACACTTTCCATCGAGGCTTCGTCTTGTAAAACTGTATTCAACTTAGCTACTTACCATTTGATATAATCAGTAACATATAACTTATCTCATAATTCCAAAGCAGGCACTGAAAAGAACTACAAATTTTAATTTCAAAAGAGTTTCAATCAGATTTTAATTTTTATTCTGGAGGAATACAACTTTAAAATTTCATAAATATTTGTAAAACCTTTTTTTATGTTTTTAAGAAACTTTTTCTTTTAATAATCTATCAAATTTGCATTGAATATAAATTTTTTATAATATCTGTTCACCGAAATGAATTTTAAAAGGAAAATGAACCAATTTTTAAAAATGTCTATTTTAATAAAATAAAATAAATTAGTTATGAGATAAAGAAAAAAAAAACAGTTTTGGTAAATACTATAAATGAGTAGTATTTCAAAACCAACCAAGCCTATTATAAAATTTGAGGAAGATAGTCCGAATGGCGGTCAATAAAGGTATCAAAATAGTAAAAAAAAACTATTTATTGTTAACCAACGTTTTTAAAACCACTTTGCAGGTGTTATTCAGGGCTGATATGAATGATCTGTTTTGCCTGCAAAGTGTTGGTTAACAATAAATAGTTTTCTTTAACTGTTTTGGTACCTTTATTGACCGGTACAAAAAAAAAAAAAAATTAAGTAATAAAAACTAGCAGGAAAGCAAATTGATTTCGGATTTTTAATTTTTTGTTTTATTTAATCAAGAGTTTTGATAATATATTATTACGAGGAATATTATTAAATAATTAATTATTATTGTAAATTAGTTCGTTTAGTATTTAAAAGAAAAAATAAATGTATCTATCTTTCTAAAACGGAATGAATAAAACCTTAAATTTCTCTCCATCGTTCAAATTTCAGTTTAACAAAACAGGAAAGTCATTTTGTGTTATTCTTTAGAGAAAAAAAAATCATGTAGCCTAAAAGAAATATCAAGTTATTTTCGTAAGGTTGCGTATTATAATAATCAACCTTCTCAATTTATTTTGTTAACTAAATCAGAGATATCAACATTTTATGTCTCAGAAGTAGTAATAAAATTAGTTTTTAAAAAAAAATGTGGAAGGCTAAGGCTATAAAGTTACGTTTTTACTTTGAATTCATGAGGGAGCAGGAACGAATGGAGCCAAAATAATAGTTAAAGGAAAATAAAATAAAACAGGATGAATAATTAAATAATAAAAACAAAAAATTACTTCAGAAAGCAAAATTAATTTTAACTTTAGGTTTATAATTAATTGTTTATAAATTTAATAAGTATATATTGCTTCCTACATATTTACACTAAGAATAAAAATTACCAATAGAAATTTTTTTATTTTTATAATTGATACATTTTTAATGGATTCCGTCTACTAACGAGAAGCTGAGGAGAAAAATAAAATTTAAAAATATGAATATATTTAAACAAATATTTGCAATTCTTTACATATTCGATCATATAAGGCAACTTTTATTATTTTCACTAAACAAAATGTATAAATGTTAACACATTCATAATTTTTTTTTTTCAAAAGTAAGAATTTTATATCTGTTTTGATGACAGAAAGATAATAGAATTGAATAAATATTTCAAGAATATCAATAAATATTTAACTAATAAAACAAAAATATAAACATGACATAGGTTTATAATTTAGCTATATTTAAAAAAGTCCACTCCTAAGCTACACTGAAAAATTTCTAGTCCTCACTTCAATAGGTCGATACAGAATGATCTGCAAGGAAGGGGAATGAAAATAAAAATGTAGATAATCCTTAAAACAGATAACTTATAATATTTGAATATAAATAAACGGTAAAAAATCGTGGAACTAAAATTATATATCCTGCAAAACCTCATAAATAATTTGTTTGACAAACCATTTCCGTTCGTTGGTATGCCTTATCTATCATCTCTGTGCGGCATCTCAAATATAGTTTTCGGTCTCATGTCGCCGACTGAAATTAGTCATGTCCAATGAGATCATGCGTCATAGTAGCAATCAAATAATTCTTCATTGTCGACCATATCATAGAAGACGTCTAATAAGCAATGCATACTGTAGTGGATGAATTGAGAAACAGTTGCAGGAGCAGAACCCAAGGGATATGGAAGCAAGTAATGGTCAGCTTTTGGAAAGAATTATGTAATCTCATTATGCAACGGAATCTGATACGATAGTTAATAGACCTTGAAAACATTAAGTCCCGAATATGCATATATATATATATATATATATATTTCTCCATAAAAGATGTTATTCATTGTGAAGTCAGACAACTGTCTGGCAAAATGGGCAACAGATGCAATAACCCAGAGAAGTGGCGGCTTACGGAAGTTGACAACAAAGTTGCGGCAATGAAGGAAACTTTGCCGAAAGTTCTCAGTTATTCGGAGAGAGGATAAAACAAGAGATGTGCAGTAGGGTACATTCTTTTCCTTTGTAACAATACCTAATAATTATCAAACACGTTACCTTCAATTATCAATGCTTTTTTTTTTTTACCTCCAATTTTTAACTATGAATTTAAATTTTTAAACATATCATAAAGGAATTTTATACTAAAAAGGTCATTGAGAATAACTTCCCAAAAAAAGTTCCATATTTATTATTTTTCATGATCAATATAATGAATTTTACAATTTTTTTCTGATTTTGAATTCTCCACTTAATTAGAAATTACCCTACGAGATGATTTTTATTGGTTTAATAAATATCTGAATGCTGTGACATTTTCCATCTTTTGTACTAACCTTAAATTACCAATATGTTTCACACAAAGGGTAATTAATGCATAATTACCCTAAACTCTCTAAGCTCTAACAAAAAGATATATGTTTTCAAAATTCAGTAAAGATAATTTAACAAAGAAGGCCAGAGGTGTAGATAAACAAAAATGTTTCTGGTAACAAAAAAAAAAAATTGGAATGGCATGTATCAGAAAATTTCAGCTGCAGTAGATAATGTATTATAGTCATGGATCTACTGTGGGGTCGGAAGGTCCTTTAGGGCCGCACAAAGTCGTATAAACTGGGTACCTAACACTTCATGCAGTTGAAGGATAAATCTGGGGAGGATGACCATATCTTCCTCTAGTATAACCATAAGCAGAGAAACGGTACTTTCTTACTAATTACTAAACCCAAGACTCTTTACAAATATTAATAGTACCATTAAAAAGTTTATTTATGTGTGCATTAATACGTAAAAATAAATTGAAAAGAGAGTTAGCACCTATATGTAACCTCAAGCAGTTGAAATACAATGTAAAAATACAACAAATCGTTTTATTTTAGATAAAGGAAGTTGAGCTGTCATATATAAATAAAATAATTAATTTCGACAAAATACTGTATCAGAGGCCACTTATACGTTTAACATTGATATGTTTCAAGATTATTTGCTTCCTGATGTAATTGTGTAATATAATAATTATTAATTTTCACTTATCAAGTAAATGACTACTAGAATTAATATGAGAGAAATAACGTTTTATATCTTAAGTAATTGAGTCTAGCGCTATTTATATTCTAGTAAGCAATACTACAGTCTCATAAATAAGAAGTTTAAAAAATAAATATATAATTGCATGAATATTTAAAAAAACAAGATAATGAATAAAATATATTTAATTAAGAAAAAATATATTCCTTAAAGATTTAAAAGAATTAGACCGTTCGAATGTACCCTTATTTTTCTTATATGATTTTTTAAATTCTAAGTCGTTCTCTATTTATGACTACTATAAATATTAATTTAATTATAAAATAAAACTAAAATAATTTTAGATCATTAATTATTTTATTATTTAGGATTTTTATTACATGTAAAATAATACAAAATTGTGAAGTTTCTGTTCAAGGTTTCCGGAATTCTATTCTCTACAATAGTCTCGGAACAAGCAAACCCAAAAGCGTTTGGTTTAAATATAAAAATTTAATACATTAAAATTGACTAATAGTGAAAACAATTACATACTCGCATCACGTTATGTACAAGGAGTTGGAGGGGTGAAGTATTGCGGGTATGGTGGCACGCCCACCCCAAGGCGCTTGTAACAACCCCACAAGCTGTAATATCTTCATGTAATAAAATTTAAACAGTAAATTACTTTATTAGTTCCTAATTAGTAATGCAACTCATAAAAATCTAAATAAATCCATTCTGGGGTGGTGAATTTTTAATGTTTTTAATCTAATGTAATAAAAATATTAATTTCAAATTTCCATAAATTAAAAGAGATAAAGCGGAACAAATTTTGTAATTAAATTTATTTTAAGCTAATATTAAAAACTATAAATTAAAAAAAAAAAAGAATAAATTATCCTAACCGTTCTCAAAATTAAATGGAAAGAATTTTCCACCCACCCTCCGAGTGGCCTAATTTCCTCTTTAACGAGATCCACTCCTGTAGATGGGAGGGTGTTGAAAAAAGGGAACCCATGTTTTTCTTTCCCTGAGGAAATTTCGACTTTTTTTGAGAGAGGAGGGACGGAATGGAATAATCAGTAGAGACAAAAGGGTCTAAAGAAGAAATTCGGGATAAAACACTAGATATTAAAAGACAAAATAAGGCCAAAAGAAAAATACTTATCATAATTATTGTTTAATGAAAGAACAGAGAGGCTAAATGATACTATTTGCTGAAAATAATACATTGGTTTATAAAAGACAATGGGATAATAAAATAAATCAAAATCCAATAAATTCGTTTAATTTTTATATGAGCATTAATTATTTCAATAATTTAATACAGGTATTATTTTTGTATACAATTAAAAAAAGTATTCATAAATCCAAATAATAGAACAATAAATAAAAATAAATATTCTTTTTTAAATAAATATACATATATTTTAATTTTAATTCACCCTAAAATCGTCTTTCAATTACTCAAATGTCTTTTAAAATATAGAAGATACAATTCAGAAGTAAAAATGTTATTGAATTAATTGTATTTAATGGTATTGATATATTTATTTAAAAAAAATTGCTGTGACTTTATATACACCATCTATTACAGATAAATTTAAATATCAACCAATGAAGTACAACTAGACAACTCAATCCAATTAAAATAAATTCAATGTCCATCCTAATTTTTATAATGAAATTATCAATTAACATTTTGATGGTAGAATGTTACAATAATAAATACCACACTTAATTCGATAAGTATATTTTTGTTTCCCTCTCACGTCCTTATAATTCTTCAAAGATATAGGACACCTTAAATAAATATTTCAATCATTGGAGTACAAATAATGCGTAGTTTATATAAAAGTATTTTCATAAGCTATTGCACTTATTTAACATATCTTTGAACGGTATAAGTTTTTAAAAAAAGTTAAGTTCAATAATAATTATACAAATTAAATAATGTTAATAACAAAAAGAGATCAGCTTTCCTAAAGCCCAGGCTTAGGACCAATCAGATCTAGCCATGATAGATGAAACGTCACAGCTCCCTATTGAAGACTACCATAATCAACCTTTATGTGGGCTCAGACAACCCTGAACAATGGGATAGGGACAGGTCCTACAGTCTCGTAGTGCACCCCGAACACGCAGGTCTTCCGAGAGTGCAGACGGCCTGCCCTGTGTCGGGTCGAAGGTCCGGCAAAAAAACAGCCCCTAGGTGGTGGGGAGTTTTGCATAGGGGGGAGGAAAAAAGTAAAAAAATGGCGGCACACTGGCGAGACCGCATGCGTCAGTCTCGGTAAACACTCTCAGGGTTCGTACCATCAGCTGACAGATAACCAAAGGCATCTCGGGAAACTGGCGAAAAAAAGGAGGAGATACAACACAACTAAAAACTATCGATCACCCAGAAATTTCAATCATTAGATGCTAATTAAAAAAATAAATAAAGGAATAATTGATATACTTTCCGTTTTAAAATAAGTTCACTCTGGAACATAGTATATAGAAAATAGCGTAACTAGTTTAAATAAAAACAATATTTTAAAAAATAAACTTGGATAAAATAATAATTTAGAGACACAAACCATACAGTACCTATACCTACAAACCATAAAAATTGATGTAGAATTACTAAAAGTTACTACCAAAAATAACTGGATGTAAATAAAAGGAAAAATATATTCAGGATTATTGCTTGAATGTAATTATGTGTAATTATACGGAAAATCAAACAACCTAAATCAGATAAAATAAATATTCAAACAGACAAGTTGTCTCTTTAGAGTCCTCAAAAGCAATTAATTATTATACGATTTAACTTTTTCTTGGCCAAATAGTTATTTTACAAAATAATAACTATACACTAATCCTTGTAAATGCAACCTAAACATATAAAATATATTGAAATATTTTAAATATATAATAAATTATTTGTTAATATGTAATATATGAAAGGCATACCAAAAAGCTTGCTTATACAACCAGAATGACAAATAACAAGAAATAACTCATGCATATAAATTTATCACAGTCATAGCATTTCAAACATGACAAGTTATTTGATCGTGCTTCAAAATAACTTATAAAGCAATGGAAAAAATAATATAAAACAAATGTTTCTAAAACACACAGTCAGGATTCGCAATGAAGCAGAGGGCGCATGGAATCGTAAAAAAGTTTAACCGAAATAAGAAATGAAAGATGTGAAAACAAAAGTTACGAACTTCAAACAATAGAAAATGGGAAAGATTGTTAAATCGTAAGCCGAATTTATTGGAATAGAATCCACTCACATCCTGGAACTGTGCAAAAATTAGCTGAATTCAAACTAGAGCAATTAATTACCTATGAAAATCTAAGCTTATTTGCACTGATAAAACATATAAGTCAAGTATCGGAGTATTTATTCAATGATATTCTCCAATAAAATACTGTCTAGGAAACGTCATAGACTTAGCATTGGGAACAGGTAGCTAAAAGAGAACATGACAACGCCGGCTTTTCTGAGAAAATAACTTTTTATCTACAGCCGCTTTTTATTGTGCCAACATTAAAACTATCTTATCATTACGTCTAAGGCCGTCACAATATCGCTGTCATATCAGGTTCAGTCAAAACACCAAATTGTCGATAATAACAATCTTAAGTCATCCCTAAAAAGATATAAATTTGTTCGGATTTTAAATAATCAATTTCTTACTGAGATTTGAGAGCGTGATTACGAGAATTATCTCATATCTAAATGGAAGGTGAGTTAGAACACTTTTGGCGGGCTTTAGCAGTTTCAAGTGCGCATTGAAACGAGAAAGGTGGTACGAACACAGAAATTAAGGATGCAAGGCCTTAGAGTCTGTGAAGTTGGACTGTAACGACTGCAAATAAAGTATATCCTCTCTCCAGAGTAATATACACTATTGTCACTATTGAAACTAGAGTAGTATACTTGAGTCAGCTCAACACTGGTACACATGGGCTACACTTGTAGACAGTATTCTACCGGTGAAGATATTCTCAAATAAAATAAAAAAGATAATTTAAAAAAAAAAAAAAAGAAAAATCGTCGAGGAAAAATTGTATTCGAAAACAAGATGACACATACAGAAAATAAAAAGATATTAAGAGATCAAAAACAACCTGAAATAAAAAAATAAAAAAAATATAAAAAGAAGAATAAAATAAAAGTAGTTTGGTAATTACCCAGTTTGATATCCATGTTGTACGATAGGAGGTCTGTGGGGGACTGGGGCGGCGGGGAAGCGGCTACCCCCACCACCAATCAATATTCCCCCACCACTCCCTCAGGACCAGTTTTCTTATAGGCCTTCATTTATTTCTTCTATATCTTCATTCACTTCTCGCACATTTGTTATTTTTGCCGCCTATTACTTTCGCCTTTAGGCCCTTTCGCTATCTACCGCTCGCCTTCTGCGTCTTCGCACCGCGCCCGCTGAAGGCTCCGGAGGCCCGCCACGGTACCGGTGACTTGTCAGTACGAAAGTAACACTGTCTCTCTCAAGAAGATCGCTACCCGAAAAAAACACTAGTTACTTATTCGTGTGTTTAAAATAAGGAGAATGATTTTTAGTTTCTTATATATTTTTTAAAAATAAATCACAAAAAAATTTTACTGAAAAAAAAATTATACTTTGTTTATTTGTCTTTGTGTAAAGCCACCTTCATAATATAATTGGTTCAAATTCTATAATGGAGAATTCCAAATATCCAATAAAAGAGTGTAAAAACAACACTAATCGACTTAAAAAAAAGGGATTAGCAGTTTTTTATCTATTAAAAAAAATTATGAGGCTAAATCACATTAAATACATAAATTATACACAACTGAAGTACCGTGTTGCCCAACATAGATACAGAAAAAAAACAAAAAAAAAGTTCCAGGACTCAAATTTTTATGTATCTTTTTTCTCACTAAAAAAAAAGAAAGAAAAAAAGTAGTAGCTATCGTCAACCATGAAAGTAAATATTTAAAAATTATACTACAATACAATATTACATGAATATAATCATGGAATTAAAAAATAAAATCAGGTTTTTTAAATTAAGTTAAATTTTTATACAGGTTATAATGAATTATTATATTAGGTATTTTTGAAATGATTCCATCATTTTTATTTATTTTATTACAGGAGATGATCGTCAGGATAATTAGGAGAGTTTCTGTTTTATTGCCATTTAGTTACTAGTTGAAAAAAGAAGAAGTTTCTGTTTATTGTTTAAAACATTTTTAAAACGTGAGAAAAAATAATATGTGAATGTATTAAAAGTCAAAGATATTATAGATAAGTTACCCATGATGCTGATGATAAGAGAAGAGCTCCAAAATGTTGTTGTATACGATAAAAGAAATGAGAAGAACCTCCCAGTAGTGAAATGCTATTTTTAAAAGTTATATTTCATTTATATAGTATTATTTTACAGAAGGAGATATTTTTCATCCTTAACTTAAATAAATGATAATTAGCGTTGAACCAAAGAGGTGTAGACCGAGACGCAGGTGGGAGGATTCTATTGTACAGGCGATTGACAGACCTTGCTCACTTGAGTTTTGATGGTCGGTAGAAGGTATGTAGGAGCTGAGTGGTGGTATCCTCAAACCTTCGCGTTCGCTAAGCCTATATTTCTTATTTTTAAAGAAAGAAATTATGAACAAATTATATAAGATGAAAAAAAAGGAGTAAAAACATATACAGCCTAATTCTATAAACATCAAAATCTCAGTTGCATAAAAATGATAAAGTTAAGAATAACAACAAACAAAGAAAATAATACTTTTAATTATATAAATCATGAATGTAGATGAGATCATGCTGCAATTATATTAGTTGTTGAACCACATTTTATACGCTGTATAATTTCTATATATGCATATACATGATCTGGTTATAAAGTTTCAAGACTGATTTTTTCATGACGAGAGAAGAACGCTCAGACAGGTTTCACCAACATAAAGAAGCAGTTTGGGATATCCGCTAACAGACTGCACAAGCAGCAGTAGTATCCGAAATGCTGCAGTGGGTGGATCGTTAGTAACGTGAGTGACATCCATCGAAAACCAGCGGTACTTGGAGCAACGGTATTCAATGAAGTGCTGAGTGAAACTGAAGAAAAACACTACAGAGACATTTGATATGATTTAAGGGGCCAATAAAGAATAAGCCATGCAATGGTTTTCATGTAGCATGAGAGGTTCAGATATCGAAGATGGGACGTTGAAGACAACCACATTGGACAACCCTCAACAAGCCAAAATGATGGAACTTTTAAACACTGACCGTCGTGTTACTGTAAGATTGCTGTCCGTTTGAAAGATCAAGTCTACTAAGAGATCAAACATCATTTGGTTTTTAACCATGACAATACGCCCTATCATACGTCGCTTGGCACTAGCGAAGTTTTGACCAATGCGGTTACACATCCGCAGCCACTCTACAACCCATCCTTATATTATATCCTCCAATCAAGAAATACTCAAGAGGGAAGAGATTCAACTCGATTCAAGCGGTACAGCTTCAACGAAGTGCATTAAAGGTCTTCTGCTCTAAGAGTGCCAGGGGGACTATGATCTATGGAAAAAACTCTGACAGTGTGTTGATGCCGGAGGTCTCATATGGAAGATTTTAGGTTCATTATAGAAAAAGTTTTAACTATGAGACCAGTTTTGAAACTTTATGAACAGACCATATATATATATATATATATATATACTTAGGAGTATAATTTGGAGTGATATAATTAAAATCGTTTAAAAAAAAAAATTGTTTGATATTTGATTTGATGATTTTGGGAGATATATATGTCTTTTGGTTAGATGAAAACGAAAATCAACTCCGTTTTCTTCTATTAAGTACAAATTTGCTATTTCAGTTTTGTAGCACAAAAATCAGCTCCTAGGGTATACAGCCTATTATCTTCAAATTTGTGGGATCGAAAGGACTTGAAAATATGCAAAATGGTATAAATGGGCACTTGTAGGTCAATTTGAATTTGAAATATAAGTCAACGCGTTTAAACCTTAAATTTGGCTTTCTTTTATTTTCCTTCACAACTAACATACGTACACTGCAGGATTGCCTTTTTCTTAATGTTATGATCTCTTGTGAGATTGTGACAAGTCGTACATCGACCAACCTACTCGCCAGTCAGATTCAGCGTGGAGGGTTTCCTCTCATTCTGAAGACCCTAATAAAATATACAGTTACTAAATTTAAAGGAAATTAAAATATATTTCAACAACTATAAATTCAATCAGATCTAGAAGATGATTAGATTCATTTAGTCAATTATAACGTCCTTTTGATACCATAAAACTTAGAAGTTGGTAGGTTGAGGATATTGGGATATTCTTAATTTTTATCCTACAAAACTGGTATTACATGATTATGCTAGAAGGTTGTAGGTAATGACAGAAAACAGAGTTCATTTTCAGTTTCATAACGCCCCTCAAAAAAATCAACCTAACTTATAAAATAAATTTGTTTTTAAAAAAGGGGGAAAAAAATATATTAAATCAAATTTTCTCATCATTTCAAATTTTTGGACGTGTAATTTTAGGAAGAGTTCGGTGATCAGTTTCTTTAACAAAATTGAATGTGGATTAGTTTTTATTTTTGTAGATAATTAAATCTCATCTATCTCATTAGCTTTTTTGACCCTCAAACTAATTTGAATACTATGAGTTTCCTTTGTAGCAAATAATTACTTAATTTTAAATCTTATAATGAACAGACAAAAAACTTTTTTTTCATACATCTTATTAGTGATGTATGAAAACGATTCCATCAATTTTCGGTAAGTGAATCATCCACCAGTGAATAGCCCTGATTTTATCTCTAAAATAGGTTTTAGACATCTGTAATTCTAATAATACGAAAGAATAAGAGAGGATGGTATGTATTAACCATCTGTTTCATCGAAATGATTTTCAATTTTGATCAATTCATCAAAGACCTTGATTTAAATGAAATATGTCGATAAATGATCACTGTAATGATGTTGAGGTACATATCTTGTTTGAACTGAGGTGTTTTTGTTTTACAAGTCGTCCTGAGGCCATCCTTACGTCGAATGAGACCTAAGTAATTGTGTAGTGTCTAACAATGGGTTGATTGTTGTGGCAAGCAGGTGGGGAAGCGTCGTGTCTCAGCGGGTTGAATTGATAGTGTTTAAATTCATATTAGACAATATCATTAACATTTATTAAAAATGATAGTAAAGACTTGTTAAGTCCAATTTCAATTATAATGAAATCCTTTAGTATTTCTAGATTGTTTCTTTTATTGTTGATTCTATAAAATTAAATGAAAAAATTGGATTTTAATTTAAAAATAATAATTTTTCAACACCTAAAATTATTTTACTTTGTACCTATTTGCCTAGGTGGATAAAATTCTTGAATTTTTAATAATCATACTTAGCAATGTACACATGAATTAAATTTTGACAAAAGTCAAAAACAATCATTGGACATTCATCCGGTCGATGGATGTTAAGGTATTTTACTTTAAATGTTCATTACTTCTTCTAAGTAAAACAATGATTTTAAAAGTTTATTACTTCTGTTAAAAACAGTGATATCAAATATAAAAAGCATGATGGACTAATACTCCGGCACACTAGAGAGAAATATGAGTTCGATTCCAGTCTATGAAATTAACTCAAATTTTATTTTATGATGAACCGTGAGAATAAGATTCGACATTTTCGTTTGATGTTTAATGATAGTATGGGATACACTGCCTCTCATTATACATGGTTTGTATTTAAGAATGTTAAACCTCATAGACAGAGAAAACTGACGACTTACATACTAAGGCCAATGGATAAAATCGTTTCATTTTAAATATTTCTATAATATTTTTAGAAAAAACAACATTTATTTATTAATTTCTCTGGATAAATTAAATAGCAATGCAATTAAGAATTGAAAAAATAAATAGGGATCGTTAGTGTGATATTTAATTCTTACTTCTACAATTTAACTCTATTTCAAATATTTTAATTGTACACTCAAAAAAACTAAAAATGAACTTTTGAGTTAAGATTTTTGAACTAAGGTATGCCACTTAGCCGCTTGGGTTGAGAGACTTAGATATGTTTAGCTGCTACATTTCTTTGAAAATGCGGTTAACTGATCTTTTGGGAATAATAATATATCTATATTATTTAAAATTCACAATTTTTTTTGTTATTTTTAGTTTTACTAATTTATTTTGTAAAATTATTTTTATTATAGAAAATGTATATTCATTTATCCGGATAAAAAAAGGACTTTTTTGTTTTTTTGTGAGATAATATAATTTTTTTTTTCATTTAGTATTACTGATGTATAGTACAACTATCTCGACAAACATATAAGTTTTTTTTTTTAATAAGGATAATCTAAAACGTTGGAGAAAATTAAAAAGTGCTATTTTCTGAATTAATGAAATTTATGATTTATTGAAAATTAAAACATTAACAAATGAAACACTGAAATCAATATGTACCATTAACCTCCTTAAAGTCCATACAATATAAATTTGCATTAATATTTTAATTGAATCTGAATAATTCAGAAAACGTTTAATTTTTCACATTTTTTCCAATGTTTTAAATTATCTACATATGTAAAAAAAAATTGAAATCGATAATCGATTAAGTGGTACTATAGCTCTGAAATTTTAAGTTATACAAAATAACAAAAGTGTTCGATTTTTTTTTTTTTTTTAATTTGAGTTTACATTTTTTTTTTACCACATTAAAGTATTTAAAAAAAAATCAATGAAAATATAACCCAATTTTTTTTTAAATATTAGAGAAATTATTAAAGTCAAGAAATCAAAACATTTACAAAGAAATATAAGGAACAAATCTATGTCTCTTTCTGCCATAGATATGTTTAATGGTACACCTAGTTAAAATATGTACAAAGGAAATTTATTGCACTGTGTTAGACATTTGAGATGTTCGGAAGTAAAACATTGTAATTGCAAAAATGAAAACTTTTACGATGTTAATTTCCATTAAATACAATGTTTTACCATAAAAAAAAATAGTTCATTATCGTTTTTGTCACTAAAAACAGTTTGTTGAGAATTTTAAAAAGTTTTTTCCGTACCTAACGACAAAACAACAGGCTGTTTATTTTTTTCCTGGTTGATTCGCTTAATTCAATAAATAATTTTATTTAGTGGCGAATAAAAAAACTATGAAGCGATTCAGGAATTAATATGGCATAATTCATCGACGAAAATAATAAACGGATTAGATTTTTAAAACACATTAATCTCAACGGATGAAATGAAGGACGGCCTTATCTGAGAAGTGCTTCTGCTACGATTTGAAAGCGATCGTTCTAAACTTGAAAGCGATAACTTATCAGGAAAGGCTAAGTGTAGCTGATTTGACACAAGATGATGATAAAAAGGATAAGTAATGGTCAATTAATTAAAATGATGCATGATTAATTAATATATGAAGTGCTTTGATAACAACGATTCTGGAAACTTATCTATCAATATAAGCGGCAAGCTTGTGATATCGTTACAGCATTTATCGATTCATAAAATGTTTCTATCACGAAGGTATGATATCGAGTGAAAGTAAAAGATAAAAACAATATTCACACAATGAGTATCACGAATAAGGAACAGATTAGAGATAATCTTATACTATTTTTTGTGTATATATAGGACAAAACATAAAAATGACTTTAACATTGCAAGGTATAAAAATAAAAATTAATAACTGTAAATAGAAAAAGAAATAAAGAAATTATAGAACAAAGTAAAATATCATAAGCCATGCTAGGCTCTGTACCTATGATAGGAATAGGGAAAGATTTTTCTCCACTTGCCTCATTTAATTTATTACTAAATTTTTTTATATCCTGCCATCTTATATAAAACCCTCCTATATAAAATGGTTAAATATTTCATTATTTAGATTTCATTTTATGTATATAGTACACACACATACATATATATAATTTATAAATTCAATACAACCGTATTACCAACACCCAATCTAGTTAATAATACCAACTACTTTTATTTAAAATAAAATTTAAATTATGCATTAAAATTTAGAAGAGTTCTACCTATTTTTTAAACTTATTCATCAGCGGTATAATTAAACTTTTCAATATATTAA
This sequence comes from Halyomorpha halys, assembly GCF_000696795.3. Classification (NCBI taxonomy): domain Eukaryota; kingdom Metazoa; phylum Arthropoda; class Insecta; order Hemiptera; family Pentatomidae; genus Halyomorpha; species Halyomorpha halys. The sequence continues at coordinate 1,649,838 of NW_027108392.1, read as the reverse complement.
ACTTGAATGCGAAATTGTATTGTTGATCAATTGTTATTGTTAAACCTAGTTGATTGTAAAGATTAGTCTTTAGAGTATCATGTATCGAGTTTGAGCCGTTTTAGAGAAAATTGAAAAACAAAATGTGTAAAATCGATTCAATAAAGTGTATCAGTAGACTGTAATCAAAAAGTTTCTGTAACATCCCAGGCCTTAAATATTTAGTTTCAGTTTTACATGACTTTTCGTTTATGAACTAGTTGTTCACTCCAGTCGCACAGAGACCATTTTAGGAGACTTGGTTATTTACGTATTTCTAGACCGCTATCCTACTCCTCACTTTATACATAATCTACATGTAAATGAAAGTAAATATTAAATTATTCCAAAAATTGTAAGAAAACCGTAATTGTTAAATATAATTATTTTCATCTGAACTGGAAAAAAAAAATTGCTGAAAATTCTAAGATCATAAGCATACTGGTTCATAAAAAAATACTAAATTAAATTCCAAAGTTTTAAATGAGTTTAGAGAGGAATATATTTGTACAATATTTTAAAATGTGACATAGTCATAAACAGAACAGTTAAAGCTCATTCGATTAATAACTGAATATTTTGAAAAAAAATTTCTCATCTATATTGTTTTGTCCGTTCTCTTTATTATTTATATTTGATGGGTTTTAAATATATTTAGTATATACACTCTGTTTTCTTTTTTTTAACTGTTACGGAATGCGGCATCAATTCTGGGTTTGGCCACCTCATTTATAGAATAACGATTTCAAGTCATTTTGAAAAATTTAATAAAGCATAGGGCTTGATCGATATTATATGTATATATATATATATAAATAGAAAAAAAAATGTTTTTATAAAAAATGAAAATGAACTGAATTTTGAGATGGAGAATCTAAACCGGAGCTAGGTTTTAAAAAAAAAAAAAAATTATAGTTCTTTTTTTCCCACTCAATAAAATCCAAATCTCTATTTTGAAGGATTTTTTCGTAAACCTTTTGTTTAACAATATGACCATTTTTATATTAAACTCATTTAGGATAATAAAATGTGTTCTGTAATTACGAACTTGCCGTTTTTTCTCCGGGAATACTGAAACGTGTTGGTCCCTAATATGACTTAATTTATCTTTAAAAAGTTTCATCAAAATCTAGAAAACCCTTTTGGATCCTCTTAAGGTGCGGTAAGTGAAGCTTTGCTGCTGCAGTATCGGAGATTTGAAAAGATGTTTTTATTACACTAGTGTTTAGAAACGTAACTTTAAACGATCCTTTGCTTTAACATAAATATACTCAAATAATATTATTTCAAAATTTTTTTTTATTTTTTTTTTTTTTGAGACAAGGTAATTATTTATTAAATAAAACCACAAATTGTATCCAATACTGTCTCAACACTTTATTTCTTATTAGTCCAACGTTTCGGCTATTCCAGCCATCTTCAAGGACATCTTTAATACAAATCTTCTCCTCACATTAATTTATAATTTTTATTGCAGGCTATTCTGCCCAGGTCATTTTCTTATTTTAATTTCAAACCTATTTATTTAAATTTTAAAAACCATTAACTTTTCTTTTTCTTTATAAAATTATCTACAATATAAAATACACCACCATATAACATGTGGTTATGGTGGTTATGGTTATGGATATAACATTGTTATATGGTGGTGTATTTTATATTGTAGATAATTTTATAAAGAAAAAGAAAAGTTAATGGTTTTTAAAATTTAAATAAATAGGTTTGAAATTAAAATAAGAAAATGACCTGGGCAGAATAGCCTGCAATAAAAATTATAAATTAATGTGAGGAGAAGATTTGTATTAAAGATGTCCTTGAAGATGGCTGGAATAGCCGAAACGTTGGACTAATAAGAAATAAAGTGTTGAGACAGTATTGGATACAATTTGTGGTTTTATTTAATAAATAAATATACTCTTCAGAGACAAATTTTTTTGGGAAACAAGGACATTTCAAACATCTAACATCTTTACAATCTACTAGAAGTAAAAAGATATTATTCCGGTAAAATGCAAAAGAATGCTCCGGTGTTTTTTCATAAGTTGTTTGGGTTTATGTTGACATTTAAAACCCAAACTCCCGACCTCGGCACGCCACACGGAAGTTTATTTTATTCAAGAAAAAACCTATAATTTACTTTCATTTAGTATTCAGTGTTCAATACCAGGAGTGGATCAAGACATGTAGGGGTCTTGAGTTAAAAATTAGACCCCTCTTATCCTTCCCAAAAAAGGAATATTTTAAGAGAGCTCAAACAAACAATTAAAGAGTGCATTTTGGAGGTCATCAAATTAAGATTTTGTTCTTTGAATCTTGGGGATATTTTATGAAGGATTTTTGAACCTATTCGGCCATTAAGATATTTTAAGACAAAAGGAGCCTTTGCTATTCGGGGCCCTACGCGACCGCTTAGTTCAGCGGCTCATTCGGCACATACCCAACATGTTATTAACTAACCCCCGATCAATATTTACACGTTTTGATGTAGAGCAAATTAATTAAAATTTGAGCACTAACAGATCTTTGAAAATTTACGTCTGATAGTGCCCGAGCTACAGTTTCTCAAAAAATCATTTTTAACCGGCAAATTTAAAATCAACACTTTGTGGCTATTTTGAAAATATAGTGAAAACTGCTACTCCTACTTGAAATATTATTAGAAACTGCTTTAAAGTTAAAGATATACGCTTGTACCTCTAACAGTTCCAGTGGTATTGAAGACTTCTCAAGGCATGACTCATTTTCAATCAATGTTACAAAGAAATGATGTAAAGATATTTATTTATGCCGAACTGCAGTAATAAAAATATCTTATTATAATAATATTTTACGGATTAAGTAATATCTCATTACTAATCAACCGTTAATAATTAAAGATTGGAGAAGTTTGTCGGGGGGTGTGGTCAGCAAAATAAACAAAATAATATTTATTTATTTTATGCCAACGTTTCCACGTTAATTCCACGATTATCAATCATTTTTTTTTACTATTCAATTATCAGTTATCAATTTTTTATCATTTGTGATTCAATTCGATATTTTGTATAATTCCAAATTTGTTTGTATACTATTCCTTTCCAATTTTATGTTTCTAGAAATGTTGTTGTTATCTCTTTTGTTCTATAGCCCTGATTAAGACCTGAAACTCAGGTCGAAACGTCGGCATAAAATAAATAAATATTGTTTTGTTTATTTATGTTGTTCTTTGCTGACCGCACCCCCGACAAACTTCTCCAATCATTAATCTACGGTCTACTATCTACTCCTCGTTAATAATTAAATATCAAAACTACCTAACCTTTTGCCTGTATTTGGTCTTTTTCGTTTTCTTTGTTTCCAGTACATGTTTTACATAATAATATACGAAATGGAGAATAGAAGCTGTGTAAAAAAAAAAAATACAATTAATTGCTTTTTATTGACTAATTTTACTATCTGCCAAAATCAAGGGAAGTCAATAATAATGATAAGTATTCAAATTATTACATTATATAAAAGAATAAAATTAAATATCTATAAATTTAAAAAAAAAACAATAAATGAAGATATATCGATAGAATAAAAACATTAAAATTATATTCAAACTTATTAATACCCAGCCTGAGGACTATCGCGCTCAGATTCAAATCAAGTTGAGGCTGAGTGAGAGCGTAATAATAGTTCAATATAAAAAAAAATTAATGATAATATTAATTGAAAGTATTTCTGATCACAAAACACAACGGGAGCTCAAAAGATTTGCATTTTAGTTGAACATAGACAACTACATATTTATGTACTGGATGATGCATGAAGTACTGAATTTTGAATCATTGTAGTTGTTTTGAGTAGGCTGCACCAGCCTGCTGCTAGTACAGATGTCATACATCATCTAACAGGTGTGGAGCGATATAGGATAACGAAAAATTCCTTTGTGTCATTTTTCTATGCAACTGTCACAGTCAAAGTAACTTTCACAAAGATTTAATATTTCTATACAGAGATTATTTTATTTTAATTATTATTTTGTTTTATTTATTTATTTTTTCAAGACATTATTTTATTTTTATTTAATCTATTTTTTTTTTCAATCACTAGTGGTTATTTTATTCGTTCATTTATTTATTTATCCTTCAGTTTGTATATATTTTAAGAGAGATTTTATTTATTTTTATGTACCTTTTCATTTATTTTTATTCTTATTTAATTTAATTTTAGTAAGAATGTGATCATTCATCACTATTACCTATTTCCCACAGCAGTGTGGCAAATTGTAATATCTATTAATAAATAATGTTTTTGAAACTTAAAAAAAAAATTGCTTTGCATCAATAAAATCAATGTTTTACCAATTTTTTCTAAGAGGTCATAGTTTGAAACGTTTATTTTGAGGCATGAACCTTGCACTTCTGTTCTATTATTTATTTATTAATCTTTAAACATAAATTTTACTTTAATAATATTGTAGAAAATATAACAAACAGTCTAAGATTACTGAAGCACGCGTTGGATAGGACGGTATGGCGCCCACATGCTGACAAAGAACGCTTAACATTAACTTAATGTTTACTCAGACAATAATAAACAGACACAAGTCATATATATTAATTTATATATAAAGAATCTTATATCAAGTAGAAACAGGAATAAGTTTCACTATATTAACTAAAATATATTCGAAATAAGAGAATCCCCTTGGTGTAGAGTGACTCAGATTAGGAAGGAAAGGGAGTTGTGGTCGATAGCCGGCAGTGCACCGTGTTTTTTTAGCGGAGGGTTAAGGCCTGGAACGGGTTTCACTAAGCTTTGAGAGGATAAGTTCTACCTGGACAAAAAAAGTAGCACTGGTCTGTCAGGAAAACCAAAATTATGGCAGACTGGAATCAATGGGAGGCAGACTAACTCCAGAATGGATGCAATTTAGTGTGCCTTGTTTCTTTTACAAATTTGAAAAAAAAAAAAAAATGTTTTGAATAATTTTAGACATTTTTTATATTATCGTATACCATCTTTGTTCTGCATTTATTTAATGGCTGTCAAATATTAATCGATTTTTTTTTTGTAAAATAATGATTAATGATTATTTATTGCATTAAATGAGTTTGAATATTACAAAAGCCAAAAGTCACTACCAGTAAAGTTTACCAAAACAATTTTGTTTAGGTAAAATCAAGGTCCCAGTAAATACAAAATTTAAAATTTTTGGACTTGATTTTTGGAGGATATTTTTTTTTTCTTCCGATGTCTTCATTCAGTTGATTAAAGAATACCACCGTTTTAACGAACTATAATTAACCAGAAACAGACTAAAATAATACATTAATAATAAAAAAATAAAATAAAAATTATCATTACAAACCACCATTATTCAATAATCTATTATAAACATTCATAATCCAATAGCTTTATTATTCAGGAAAATTTACGTTTATTTATTATCTCCATAATATAAATAGTTTTTATCTCTATTCATTTATTTATTCCTATATGAATTTAGTATAGGTAGAATAAATATTTTCAATATATCAATATTATTTATCGCACATAAGAGAAAAACGTTATATAAAATACCAGTTGAAATAATTAAATATAAATTATTTAAATTTAAAAAAACAGTCCTTTTTTAACATAGTTATTGAAAATATACTAAATTGATTAGCAACTAACGAAAAATTTAAACATTTTCACTATATTTTAGAACCTAACTTGAACCGCGATTTACCCCTCTTAAATTTTGATTACAGGTGGCTGTTTCAGGCACATGCCATGTGCATGGACACGTGCATTAACGCAATCATGGCCGAATTTTATGTTAACTAATAAAAAAGATTTTAAATTTGACGTCAGAAACTGCTCTCAGCTTGGAGAATGTTTTAATCGCAGATAAAAAATGAAAAATATAACATTTATTTCACTTTATTCCAGTAATAAAGGGGGAGGGTGAGAAAGGCTCTGTGCTACAAACTCTTCAGACCCGAGTTTGAATCCGGCTGTAGCAGATAATTATTTATTCTGTTACTGTAGCGTTGAGTCATTCTGGGGTTCACCCAGCCTCATAAAGTGGGTACCCTTAATTGTGGAAATACTGGAGGCTGAGTGTGATTATGGACCAATCACTTCCTTACAAAGAACTGTGACCACGACCTTCATCAGTTATAGTGGTATAGTTTTATTTAAGTAAAATAACTTATTATGACTATAAACACCCAAAAACAAAGTAACCATTAAATTTATAACCTATAAAATGTTGTTTGATCTTATGCAGCCATTTTCCTAGACCTGGATCAAAAGGAAATAAATAAATGTGGAAAATAAAAGTAATTTTATTGCTCCATTTGCTTCCACAGGTAGCAGAGTAATAAAAGTAGAAAAATTTTTTCAATAAACGGTGTGTCAAGCACATTTATTAATTTTTTAAATGGGATTTGTATTTCCTGAATTATCGCATTCAAAGAAAACTCTTATGCTTTAAATATTTATAAATTCGTATAAATAAATACCATATTTTGATTCAAATAGATTCATGATCACAAAAAATTGATAACTCCCATTTCAACTGTTATATTAAAAATTAAAATGATGCCATGAAATAAAATAACGTTTAAAATTAAAATTATAAAACTAAGAATCATAATCACGATAGCACGTCAACTAGCTTTCTGTTGTATTTAGGAAAAAGATCGAAATCAGTGTGTGAGTTCCAATAAAATATAAAAATAAATAAAATAATATTGCACAAAATATAAAATTAATTTATCCCATAATATAAGATGAGAAAATGTTCTGCTCCACAATCCATGTGGATCTTATGTAAAAATAGAATTTATCATAAGATCTTCCTAATTTCTTCAAAGTAGAAAAAATTAAAACAAAAAAATTAAAAATTCTGCAGTGAATCCTGTGCAACAAGACCTTTCCGAAAGATAGCGAACCACATCTCCACGAGGAGGTTATCGTGGGTTTATCTGAATAACCTGACCCTAATCGCCCCCTTCGTTATCGACGTAATGTCTTGAGCTCGTATCGTTTATAAAAAAAAAGAAAAAGATATGAAAAACTAATCGATATAAAGAAAACAAGGATTTATTACTTAAATATATAATATTCAAATCATTTTTTTTTTATTAATAAAATCGCACCCAGATTGTACGAATATAAACAATGAATGGAAATCGTGATCCTATGCTTCATTGTGAGCGTTTAATCTGTTCGGTGCTGACGCGGTGTGTAAGGATGATAAAAGAAAATTTGAAATTATTTGTAAATTGAAGCACAATAAATCTTTTGTAACTTTGTGCACAATATATTATAAACTAGCAAGATTTAATATTATGTAATGATGTCAGGAATCCAAAGATTACGAAATCCTCGTTTTGAAAGTAGTGAATGCTTCAACAAATAAAAAAGACCATTTATTCAAAATAAATTGCTCCTTCTGGCACTCTGGTCCGAAATATTTTTTTTATCGACTATGTGTTTTCTTTTCCTTTCTGTACCATTTTGTCGGTTTTCCGTAGTAATATCTTCTATGTTCTGACCTTTATTACAATTAATTTAGTGGCACTTAATCATTCATCAATTTATCATTTGTTTTTTTATCTTTTGCAGTTTATTAAAAGTTATTTAAATTTAATTTATATAAAGATGATTGAATGTAACTGAATATGAAGGTGCCGACCATCTTGAGTGCGGTCAAAATGGAACAAAAAATAGTGTTCAACTGATTTGCCGACGTTTCGCCACATTTTGTAGGGCTCCATCAGGGCTGTCGTGTTCAAAGACAGCAAACGATTAAATGTTTTTCGTTCATGTTTGGCTCCACCCCCTGACTACCTCCTTCATATTTGAACTAATGTCTTAATTACGAGAAAAAAAATTATAAATATTTATTTTGGAAGAAGATAGTTGACCATTTGAAGTTGATTAGAGCAAGATAGTCCTCTTGGCGGTCAATAAAGGTATCAAAATAATAAGAGAAAACTATTTATTGTTAACCAACGTTTCACCCCACTATACAGTGCTTCTCCAGGATTGCTAAGACTGATAAAAGGCTAACCCGGACTATCTGCCTCCAATATAAATATTTATCTTTAATTTTCACACATATCGTTTTGCAAGAAGATGAAAATAATTATGTGTGGGGTGTAAATTATATAATGAAATATTTTGAAAATAATCCTCTTAAATTGGTGTATTTAACCTAATCAAAAAAATAAACGCCTGTTAGTATTGTAATAAATATAAAATAATTAGCTATATCTTTGAAGAATGCTTACATTTCACATCACACGCCAATAGTTTTGGATTAAACCGTGAAATATGAAAACCCACAGGAGGGATAATAAATTAGTAGAATTAGTATTTATATTATATTATTTTATTTATTTAATTTTCATACAGATAGTTTGATTATGTCCATCTTGTTTATTCTTTTGTTTGTATATAT
>NW_027108392.1:1601256-1637054 GCF_000696795.3 Halyomorpha halys | reverse complement strand
AGAACAACATAAATAAACAAAACCATATTTATTTATTTTATGCCGACGTTTCGACCTGAGTTTCAGGTCTTAATCAGGGCTATAGAACAAAAGAGATAACAACAACATTTAGAGCAAAACATTTGTTTTGGACGGGGGTGACAGATAATTAATTATTCTGTTACTAAAGCCGGGAGTCAAGCCTGTAGGTTCGGGATCCACCCAGCCTCATAAAGTACTCTTAATTAGGGAAAAATCTGATGGTCGAGCGTTATTTTAACTAGATCACCTTCATGCACCTTGGTCTGGTAGCAATACTTCCTTACAGAGTACTACGCCCCTGACCCTTCACGGGTTGTAGTGCAACTGGTTTTTTTTTAATTATACATATATATAATCACCCACAACATTTACAACACTCATAATTAACATAATGAATGCAAATAAGAAGTAAACTGGTAGAAAACAGACAGTTAGGTTTTGGAAAAACTATATAACCGACATTTACCTAGTTGCAGCTGATTTATTATTATTTATCCAAATTAGAATACATAAGTTATCAAATAATTGTCTATAATTTTTATTTATTCATCTCAGTTCGTGTTTTGTATATTTTATAGTTTAATAAATAGTAAAGAAAATTCTTTTTTCCGACAAACGTTTTCACATGGTTATGAGAACAATAAAATCTCGAATGGTGAAAAATTATCGTTTTTAATATAAATAATTTATTGAAATGGGAGAATCAATTCCAGTCAAAAATGTCTTTCATGTTTTTAATGCTTTTGTATGCCTAGTTGAGATGAAGGGTTGAACATTTTCAAGAAAATTAATTTAGTTTGTGTACGAAAAATTTCTATACTCTGCCATTCTATTCGCGACTTCACAATCTTTCTTATTTGAGTTAGAGAAATAATACTTTAGTAACTGGGCTCATGATTTATATTGCAGTTCATGTTGGATCCTGACTAATTACGTTCTTTATCTTTTTCTTCTCCAATACTCTACATTTTCATATTTCTTATTATCAAACTATTTATCACAATCCCAGTACTAAAGATTTTAATCATTTAAAGACGACAATCTAGTATGCATTAAACGGAATGTACCTGCATCAAGTGAGGGAATTTTAGTCACATCACCATTATTAAGTCAAGTTCGCTGTATTTTGGGAGAAAGCATGTTTTTGAATCTATTTAGTAATGAGTGTGTTTGTGATAAAGAACTTTTTATGTGCGTTCATTATATATTTATATAATATCATTTAATATTTAATAATTGGGAATTCCACAATTAGACCAACATTATTTAAAGGAGAGATAAAAATTAGATTTTTTAAAACAAAATTTAAACAAATAAAATAAAACAAGAAGAAGACGTAGAAGCAATAGTAATAATAGAAAACTTAGAAAATTCAATCAATTAAAAACATATTCGGGAAATATCAATATGAATTGTGGATTTTTCTACTTAGCTGTTGAAAAGAAATTCTCATAGAGTGCGCCAGAATAGTATTTTTTTCTTATTCCATCTAAGTATGTGATAATGGAAGTTCCTTCATAAATGTCTATAAATAGTGTTTCAGGATATTTACACGAAAAAAAAAGGTATTTTATTTCTAATCAGATAGAAAAAATATATATATTGCCTAATTATTGAGTTTTTGAGAGAGTAAATTGTGAATTATAAATTAATAGGATAAGATTTGAAAGATCTTTTGTAATAATTATTTATTGTATTCTGTTATAAGAATTTTGGAAGTTATCACATGGTTTCAGAAACAAAAATGGTAAAAACTAAAGTATTTTTGCCTTCCATCGCTTTGCTAATGGTGAAAATTTATTTCAGAAATAGTCGAAAATGGGTAATGGCCCGAAACGTCTCAACAACAAAAACAAGCAATATATTCAAACAAATTTATTGTAAAGAGGTTTTATAAATATGTATTGTGTGGGTTTAAAAAAAGTAGTTCTGATCTCGTCTTAATCTGATTGGATTATTATGAATTATTATAATTTAAAAGCAAAAAATGTACTAGAGAATTGCACAAAATTTTTATACTCTATAAATATAATATAATAATTTTTTGAGTGAATCTTGAAGTTTCACGCATTTGTTATCTGCTGGTAGTTGTGGAACCAAAATAGTCCTCAGTGTAGTGGGCTTTCAAGTCATTTCTTTTTATCTTAAGATCTCTCATAGAACACATAATAAATATATGATATATATAATATAAAAGATTATATTAGAACAGAAGTGTTGTTAAGGAGCTTTTGGAATTATTTTTTTTAAATAACTTTATTGAAATTTACATTTAGTAAATATAGTCTTAGTTAAAATGGAGTGTTACAGGCGTGTAGAGCAACAACCCACTGGTAGCACTCTAATGACATTTTACATTAGCTGGTCTCGTGGCCATCTTCTTTTCAGGGGCTTCGGAGGATTGTCAGAAATGGAAGGGGATGCAAGGTTAGAAACAAGGGGATTTGAGACTTTTGGAATAAAGGTCACTTTGATTACTTTGGCTCAATATACCTAAATTTTAAATTGAGAATATATGTTCATAGTCCTGATAAAGGCTTGAAATTATGGCCGAAACGTTAACACTAATAAATAATTGTTTACATTTATGTGTTCTTCACTGAACGCACTCCCAACCATCTTCATCTCATTTCTTATTTCTAATTTGAGGTCATTAATAATGAAATTGGCGTTAAACGCTCGGAAAGCTTGGCGTTTAAATTGACTTATTAAAAATTGTTTTTATTTTGGTTTGGTTCCTCTAATAATTTTTCTAATTACTCATAATCCCGACTTTAGTAGCCCACAAGCCCACGCATACAAATGGTGCTCATTTTACTAAATGGTCCTAATGCGTCCTGAAATTACTAACTTATGAAACTGAACAGACATTTTGTTTCGATAGCGCTTGTCTTGTCGTTCGGAAATGTTAGGAAAGTCAAAAATGTATTAAAATGCAGGATTAATGTTTTATTAATGCAAACGGAATCCTGAAGTAACTAAAATCGTGTATAATTTATACAATATATTTCAACAATCCTTAGGAACTAAATAGCAGTCTATAATAATAATTTTTAAACAAGTGTATCAGTGAAAAACATTTATTTATATTTCTGTTCGTAACCAAATGACAAAAGAAAAATAACGGCAATCAGAAAATTGATTGACAAGTTAAATTAATTATTAAGGCATATGAAGTTCAATTCTAACATCTATTTAGATAGAATTTACATTTATCTTTTCCTTATGTTTTTTTCTCTCTTTTACTTTCAATTAAACCCTAATATAATTAATATTTTTCATAGTTTTAAGCTTTATACTTTATAATATTGAAGTTAATCGATATATGTTATATCTCTATGTTTATTCTTAGAAGATGATAAGTTATTTTCACTCTGTTATCAGTTGTACATAAATATGAGGTTGTGTATGATCAAATGGCTGTTTTTTTTACAGTTTCTACTGTACTCAAGTGTTCCAAATTTGAAAAATATTGTTATAAAAACCGTTTGACCTACATCTTCCATGTATATATACATTATGTCAGCGGTTTCTAATCTTTTTTAACCATAGCACAGTTCTTAAGATAAAAAACTTCGTGGCACCCTTGTTAGAATAAAAATTGTCGGCACAATTATCCGTAGAGTGGTTGAATAAGTAAGAAAAGAAGAAAAACTGTAGATATTAAATGCTTGTATGCACTGTATCAACCAATCAACTCGGGCTATGGACTGAGACAAATCGGTCTAGATCCTCGGGGCTGTCCGGGATCAGCATGTGCACGATCTTTCGTGGCACCGTCCATGAACCAAACAGTACAAGAGCCCAAGAGGAGAAAAAAGGAAGTTATTTCACCCCAATTTTTGATTAATTAATTGAAAAGTACGTATAATCACTAGTCAAAATTGATGAGTCTGCCAAGTATAGGGAAAATAAAAAATGGCGTAATAATAAAAAAGTAGGGGAAATAAAAAATGGCGGCTGTTTCAAAACGTTAAAAATAATTAATTTTTTATTCGGAGCTCTATATCTTTACAACTACCAACAACAATAGAAAATCTAAGAGAACATCATTTAAAGTAGAGTAAATTTGCTAAAACGGAAGCCCTAATAGAGCTATTTACGTTCAATTCATTTCATAAAAATGTTGTACGGAACTTAATGAAATATCAGTAGTTAGTTAATTTATTTTGAGAAATTTATATCTCAGGAACAATGTGACGTACAGATGTATATTAGAACTGAAATTAAAGCTAGTTTAATGTAGTATGAAGTAGTTTATGAGGTTTATTTTCGTAGGAGTTATTTATGGAGTTCGTAGGAGTTTATTTAGTTTTCATGAAATTTGCTAAAATAAATTGATTTATTTATGATAAATTCGGACAAATTTTCATTTGCCAAATTTATATTCATATGTGAATTTCATAAAAACTACAACCCCTACGAAGATAAGTGTCTTAAACTACTTTATAGTAAGTTAAATTTTCTTTATTCTGAGTGTTGGCAGATATATGTGTCTTATGGGTCTAGAGATATATTTTTTCAAAAACCCAACATTTTATACGAACAATTAAAAATTAACATTTTGAGAGTTTATTTTGTCAAATATCATAAAAACTGATAATCCGACAAAGATGAACAGTAATAACTATTTTATAGTAAATTTAACTAGCTTTAATTTGAGTGCTGGCAGACATCTGTACGACCAATTATTTCTCAATTAAAGTTTTTCATAAATCAAACTTATTGTCCGAACAACAAAGTAATCAAAAATCAATTTATTTTATCAAATATCATGAAAACTACTATTCCTACGAAGGTAAAGGTACTAAACTACTTTATAGTACATTAAACTAGCTTTAATTTCAGTGTTAATAGAGATATGTACGTCAAATAGTTCCTGAGATATAGATTTCTCAAAATAAATTAACTAATATTTATGAAATGTTGCTTTTTAAAAGGCTATATCTCGAGAAATATTGGACGTAAATAGCAAATTTACTCTTCTTTAAATAATATTATTTTAGATTTTCTAGTATTGTTGGTAGTTTTTAAGATACAGAGCTCCGAATGAAAAATTAATGCTTTTTTAAGGTTTTGAAACAGCCACCATTTTTCATTCCTCCTATCTATACTTGGCAGACTCATCAGTTTTGAGTAGTAATTATACTTAGTTTTCATTCAAGTAATCAGAAATTGGGGTGAGATAACTGCCTTTTTTTCTTCCTGGCTCTTGCACTAAAACCTCCGGGCGACTATAGGACATTCTGGGAAACCACAACGCGATCAGTTTAATGCTTTAGATACCAAATACTGTTAGATACAGTTTAACCCAATCGGTTATCCTGACTCCTCCCCCTATATATGTATATATACCTACTTTGAATAATATTCATCTTGTCCAACACGAGGAGGCCTCCGGACTCAAAATAGCTCCTTGAATGGATAGCTCATATGTAAAATTAAATATAACAGGTAACCTTAAAATACCAAAGGTAGTAAAAGGTAAGACACAACACGAATTACTTTTCTTTTTACACAGTAATGCACTTACTAATTCACATTTTATTTCTGTTTTAGAGGGTTTGGAAAAAAAAAAAAAAAAAAATTCATCTTGTCCAATGATTATATTCATTTATATTTTAATTTTTCTATGTAATTTACTTATTCTATCAATCTTTGAATGTCACAATTTCTTTGTTATCATATTGTTTTCTTTTCACTTTACAGACACTTCTAGCGCTTTTTTGTGTCTTTAACCTTAAACTGGGTCAGCAAGCTTTAAATGTTGGCTAAAACATTGATGATTCAACCAAAAATCTATGAAATCCGAATTCGAATCTTGAAAAGATATTGGAGAGTGATTACACACTACATAAATTAGGCAATCTTTTACAACGGCTCTCAACCATGTGGACTCATGCCATCAAGGCGCCTGTCGACCGACTAGAGTTTGACGCACCCCGAAAACAGTTTTATTCAAATGTATTTTTTAAAAAATTATATTTAAATATTAGTACTTAAAAAAATGTTTACATAGTTGAACATCATGAATACTAACATAGTGGATTACCCATAGTTGATTGAGTCGATGCAAATATCAGCCAATAATAAAAAAATGAATAAATAAAAAAAAGAGGGTGCTTAAGAAAAAAAAGATGTTGATGTTTATAACTTCAGATAGTAAACTAACATTTTATTAAGATTGAGGTTTTAATGAAATATAAGATATAACTGTATGACATAGCAATCTCAAAACGTGAAAAATCTTTTTTTTATTTGGTATTTAAATGGTACAAACCATTGCTACCATTTAAATAGTATAATTAAGTAGCACTCTTGTGTTGTAAAGATGATATTCTATTCAAAGACTTATCATGATATGGAAAAAAAATATATAACAAAAATAATAAAGAGGGTTTATGAGGAAGTGTGTGGAGCTGATAAAATAAATAAATTTATAGGTACGGAGTTCAGATATGTAGATAATTTTATCCCGGGAATGTAAGAAGCATTAATGGTTTAACAACAGATTTGTATCGCAAAGGAGGAATTTAATGGTTTCAAAGGGGTATCAAAGTTGTCTAGATACCAATAGGCTTTATTGAGACGAGTTCGCTAAACATAAAATCGACATTTTTCTATAATCTGGAAGTTGATTCTAGCAGATCCCCTATCAGACTCTTGTCAAAACTGTTATAAAGTAATCGCACGCTAAAATAAAAATAAAGAGGGATATGTTGAATTACAGATATATTTCGTAAAAAATGCTAAAATCAACATTAAAGTTTATAAGATTTACTGATATTTAGTAGATCTTTTGTCAGTAGTCCATGGGGTCAGGAAGACAGATATTGTCAAAGCACTCGAAGAGCACGAAGTCGAGGAATGTCTGATGACCTTCCGAAAAAGACTACATTTATCTCCTTAGTGAACTTAGGCAGTCTTAGACTATTGTATAAACCTCTAGACACAGAAGTCAAATCGAAGCAATAAAAATGAGGTGCCCAAGGAGGATACAGGGGAATATAGTGTCAGGAATACTAAAGTGAGAAGTAACCAGGAAGTGAAACTGGCCAGATTATATATACACATTATAGAAGCGTTTGGCCCCGCAAAAAGAATGCAGGGAAGAAGGTAGAGGAAAGAATAGCCAAAATAACTTATGAAACAAGTCTATGGAAGAAGGACAAGAGGAAGGCCTAAATACACTTGTACCTTTATTTATTTCCACCTCACCCTGCCTTATAAGCAATACAGTTGTGCAGCAGCAGTTTGATGATATCCATCATCAAACTACTGCTAATGAAACAATTTAGTCTTCCGTCCGCAGGCATTCCAGTGGCTGGTCTTCTTCTTTGATGAATATTGAAGTGGCTTGGTCCAGTAATTGTTTTCACCCGTATACATATTCTTTGTAATAAGGGTAGTTTTCTTCGCTTACAAGCTGAGGGAAGTCATTCTCTGTGAGGGCGTAGGGTCCGGTTACCCTCAGCAATCTGGCCCGTAATGCATCAAAGGAGATACAGTCTCCGGAACACCACAACTAGGGCATAGGGGGTCGATATTCATCCCGTGGCCATGAACATTGAGAGAGCCAGTAGTCTGGGAGAACCCACTTTGCTTCCATCCGTGACTGAACGATGGGGAAACATTTCCTTAAGGACTTTTTTTGGCACCTTTTGGGCTTCTGATCCAACGCCGGTTCCATTCTTCGGTGGTGTCCTCCCGGAGAATGGTTTTCCATTTACTTGGGCAAATACACTTGTACCAGTGCGGTCAAAGAAGCATTAGAAAAAAGAGGAATTAACTGAAATAGAGGCAGTCAGCTGGTACAGGATCGAGGATTATGGATCCCGTTCAAGAAACGTGTGAGGAACTTGTTGCTTCGCTGCAGAAGAGTCTTTACTAAGAAATAGAAGAGATTATAACTGAAGATTCTAAAGCCTTAAATCTCTTGAAAATCAGTAAATAACTTAAAAGGCAACATTAGGCAAGGAACAGAAAAATACAAAAAGACATAAGTGCAGTTAATAACAGTACATCTCACATTAACTGGCAAGAAAGGACTTATCAAATAGATACATCATATCACTCTAAGACATCTCAATATATGTTACAACAAGAGTATATCAGTATTTTTTGTTACTGTTGGCTATTCAGTTTTGACTCTTATGCATTTCCAGCAGGGCAAGAGTATTCTACAACATACCAACATGTTCTAGCCACAGAGGTATGGTCGGGGTTTATTAAGTCGGCATATTTAAGAGAAAATCTTTGACAAAATTGTTACAAGACCAAATTTACACTTATTTATAACTTTTCACCAAATTTAGACCAGACTGCACATTAGCGAAAGTAGTGAACAAAATTCTGTAAAATCGATATGGGATCAAATAGGTACCCGCACAATCCTTGAAAACTTCATCAAAATCATATTAAAGATTTGATCGATTATGAACGAACATAAAGGCCCTGTTCGGTTAAGGTATTTATTTAAATGAGCTCCAAAGCGAAAAATTCTCAATGGTATTCCGCATAAATCAAGGTATTTGTCGGTTTATAAACTATATACAGAAATTTTTGGGTCTGTAGGATTTAGAAAACTTTGGGAAAATATTAAGCTGTTAAGCAGGGTAAATCAATGTCATAGGGAAACTTTATCTAAGCTACATTAACTCGCCCAATTCGTCAGATTTTGCTCCTCAATTCGAGTAACAAAGAAATTTTATGTTTACACGTTTACACAATTTACTCTGTATACCTCAGGGAAATAAAGGTTTCAAATACAATTCAGTATGTAATGACAACTCATTAATAGTTTAAAAAAAAATTCGTTGCTCCTGGATTTGAGAATATTTTGAGAGGTAAACACAATTTTCTATGCTGAATATATAATTTTTTCTCATCGTCTCCATGAATTCAAAAACTTCCCAACCTTTCACAGCGAGGAACCAAAAAGATTTATGCGTCGTCATATTTTATTCCAATCAGTGTAGGAAGATTTCAAGATTCTTTCTAGCTAGAGCGGAATGGCAGAAATTTGTTTCGTTGTGTACAAGATTTCAATCCGAAACTTATTAAATTAATTAAAAAACTAAAACTCTTATAGTATATATATAGTTGCGAGATATGCCACAGTGAAGGATGTAATGTGCTATCGGCTGGTCCTGGAGTTATTTGCTAACTCGTTGAGGTAAGGCGGCATTGGGAGGGACCCGTCTGCGCTCATGGCCAAGGCCTCGCTATGGAAGCTTCGTCCCACTGAAGCTTCCAGACGTTGTTCCGTCGCTGCGTCCTATTCAATTTGCAAGAAAAGTATTATAAAATATAATAAATATAAGTATAAAATATGTGCCGATTTATTTTATTTGGTAGATTGTTTTTCAGTTTTTCCTTTCCCTGATTTATTTTTTTTTTCAGTCTTTTCCCCTTACCATCGTTCCACGTCTGTTTAATTTCTTGTAAAATCATTTTTCATGTTTTTTTTTTTTTTTTTTAATTTTTTAGCAAAGTTCTCTGATATTCAGTTTTGAAAACGTACTCTTTCTGAAGGCGCAATATTTTCCTATCCTTTCTTCACTTTTGAGCAGCTGTACTTCTTCGTTCTTAAGCAATTATTAAAAGTATTTAAATAGCATTTTTACTCAGGAATGTTTCATTTTACTTTAATAACTACTCCTGGATTGGGTCCAGCCTATAGACGGTTTTAATCACCGGAAAAATATATAACATAATTTTTATATATTTGTTCTATTTCGGTTCAGGAAAACAACATGGGGAAAAGATTGCAGCAAACATAATTAAATACAAACAAAATACATATAACATTAATAATCCACGTTTTGAAGTATTATAAAGTCTAATAAATCCCTAAAATACAAAATTATCTATAAAATACTCTCCACGCTTCTTGTAAATATTTTCGAGAAAACAGGGTCAAAACGATACTAACTCTGAACGGCAAGAAAGGTTGATTCAAATAAGTTTCACGTTTTCACATTTTTCTTATTAATGACCAAACTTATTGAACTCTTGGAGGAAGGATTATAAAAGATAACACACGACAGCTACTTTCTGTTTCCGTCTCATAAAATGTTTATGTTGTGAACTTGATTCCATGCATAGTTGTCATGACAACCACACGTAAGTGAGATATTCTCACTAATTAATTATATGATTCTTCCTTATACAAATTGATTATGTACTTAAGTAAGAGTATTAATAAGGTTTAATTTATATTATGTTAACATAGCTTCTTTATTAGCATTTTAAATAGCTTTTTTATTCAACATTTGAACTAAGGAAAATTTCTTTAAAATATAGAAAAAGTGATTTTAAAAAAAGGAAAGACGACATTTAGAAAGATTTTATGATATATTATTTTTCGTTGAGTAAGACTTATAAACTTTTTCAAGCAATGAAACAAGAAAATTATGAGATAAAGACTATAGTAACATTTGTTCAAAAAGATAAATAACGTTTCATATTTAATGTTATATCCAATAAGACCACGAGTAATTACAATTTTTTTTTTTACTCCTGTCTTTCACCTACAATAAATGTATTTTACGTAAAGATTTAAAGTTACGTACTCTTCCACTGTTTCAATAAAGATATTTCAATAAATAAACACTTTCATTTACTATAGGATAACTTTCCTACAAACTGTTGTAGTAATAGTTGAGGAAGGTCAGTAGGTAGATGTTTCTGACTCAAGTTCTGCATTTAGACCCGAAACCAGTTCTAAAGAATATACGTTTGCAATCTCACATGAAGATAATTTCCTCGTTAAACGTCATGGAAATTGCCAACGTCTCATTGAAATATACTTCGAGAGACTTGTAATAAAGGTGAGGGTGTGATATAACAGCGTTTCTCAACTTAAGTGTAGTAATTTCTGTAAATTGAATTATTTTTTATTACTTTTTTTTAACCGATAAACCTTAGCATAAGACATATTAAGTAATATTATTTTTTATGAGCTTCATTAAGTACATAATTCTATTGCTGGAATAATTATAAAAAATTAGCAGTTAATAAATAAGTTCCACTATAGAATTGATTACTTCCATTTCATGATTCGTCTTAATCGAACAGTGAGAGTTTCTATGAAAACAGTCAGTTCATAGCGATCATGCACTACGTTAACCTAGATGCTGCCTACGCTACACAGTGCATAGTAATGCATGCTATGAAAAAATGTAAGAATTAGAAATGAATTTAGTAAGTCTCTTGGCTCAGCAGGTTCATATTCATATAAACAAAAACTCGGAGGCATCAAAATCATCTACAACTACAAGCTCGATTGGAAGAATAATCTTTGGAACGAATTACCGAGCGGTTTCATATTGAAACAGGTTCCGTAGTTGAATACTAATCTTCTCTCGGTTAGTAAAAATTACAAATCAATTATTGTGTAAGAATCACATTAACATATATGTCTTACTATTCCAATTATTTCAATAAAGAGTTATCACCTAGTGTGTGGGTAAATAATTTTTTTTTCATGTTTAAAATTGATTTATTAGTCCCTAGTCCGAGAAATCTTATTATAATCACTAATGAATTCTTATTCATAAGATCTTATTTGGGAAACTGAAATTAAACATTTAAGCGTGGAATTTTATAGCAATTTAAGTGCTAATTAATATAATAGATTTTACAAATTGTTTTTTTGTAATTTTTAAAAAGTCCTAATGATTGATTAAGCTTGGTATATGAATATACAACTGAATAGCTTTTATGAGCTAGATCTTATCACCATTGAAATAGAAGGATTAAATGCCGAATTTTCAAAACTGCTACCTCAAATATACCTTTAATTTTGTTTCCTTGAAATTATTAACCATCTCTGATTGTAAGAAGTACTTGGGGATGGATAAATATAAACATGTAAGAATTTGATCATTAACTAAAAGAGTGTAAATTAGAAATATTTTTACCAGGTTCTAAAGAAATTTCCGAAAAAAAATGGAGTAACATGGACGTATAATATGCTGTTAGGCAGTAAGAAATTTTATAAATATTTATATCTAATATCATAAGTCGTATAAGGTTAGAGAGGAAAAATGCATGAATAAGTTTTTCCCTGACTGGCTAAAAAAGTCAAGAGACTGAAACTTAAATATCGGAAAAAAACCCAGAGCGCCCGATCTCATTCAATAAAATAAATATTACACTCACATAGCTTTGTTACATTTTATTAAACTGTCCACCTAGACAGTACAAAAATTGATATTGGTTTTTCGCATATCAAGACACCCTTGGACACGAATTTTCAAAGGAATGGAATAATAAAAATTATTTCTCAATTTTCGCCTTCAATAGTGATAATTGTGCGATTTTCAATTTGATTTTTTGACTTTGTCTTTGACTGCCGTCAAAACAGTCCTGACGAAGCCCTGCAACGTGGTGCGAAATGTTGGCTCAATAAAATAGTATAATTATTTACTATTTGAGTTTTTTTTTTAGCGCACCCGGACCATATTACATTCATCTATACACACGGTCAATCAATAATCTTCCAGTACTCCACGATTTTTAATATCGTTTTTGTCATTATCCCCTTTTATTTTTCGACGTTTCGGGGTTTATCTTCCGATTATTTGGATCACAAAACTTAATCACCAGTTACCTTGTGAATTATCCATATAATGTGACCTTTCTATTATATTCTTCTAATTTGACAAGGGACAATTCTAATTTTAACTGTCTGCATTATCACATATCTTGGTACATATATCATACAGTTCCCTTCAGATATTTCTATTTTTATCAAGGCTTGTGTTTTGGACTCTTATAGATATATGCATTCGTTTATGTGGGCATGGAGGGGATCGGTCTCAGCTCATAATTTTGTTGTTTTTCATTTCCGTTATATACAAAATTTTTAAAACAATATTTTAAATGCATCACTTTAATTTTGTGAGTTGAAAATTAAATTTGAGATGTAGTTTTTAAACAAATAAAATAACCTTACTCACTATCATATCATACAATAAGATGGACGTCCATGCTTCCAAACAAAAAGTACATAATTCAGTAGTAATAATGAATTGCTCTTATTTGAGTGTTTATCTCGTTTTATTTTTCCTATAAGATTACTAATGATTTAGGGATGAATCTTTGGTAGAGAAGGTGAGATCGTGTATACAAATACCTAATGGCCTATCAAGAATTTCGCCAACTTGGGTTTTTTACATTTTAACATGGTTTTATATTCTTGTCACAATGCCAAAAGAATTTAACTGACTGTGCGGCATAGCAATTTGCTAAACGTAATAAATATACGCTTATTTTAATAAAGTCTAGGATAGAAATTTTCCTTTAAGGTCTCACATCCGAACCACGTTGCATAAGGAATTATGGAAGTGTTGATAAAGGCCGAGACGTTTCAGAGGAAAGGACATGGCCTTGGGCTGGAGGCAGTGGATTTAACCAGTGAGTGTCCTTGGGGGATCCTGGTCTCCTTACTGGCCTTCTACGTACCTTCGGGTCTGCGGCGTCGAAGCACCGCCATCTTGATCGCGTCGCGGTTCCAAGATGAATAAAGGAATTGTATCAGGGGGAATAAAGTACCATTTGTAACGGCACAACTCTTGAATAGTCGGATTAGAATTTTCGATTCGGCAATAAACACCAAAGATTTAACCTTTGTTCGAAAATATAATTTGAAGTAGTAGCAATAAAAAAAGTTTGTTTCTGTTATTTATTTATTCTAAATTATCAAAGTGCAATGATCTAAGCGTAATGTAGTTTTTAATAGTAATCCATAAGTTCGGTACTTTCAACCACCTGGGCCATGCTGAAAACAAAACTGCGTCCAACAGAGCGCTTCCACATTTCACTTTCTTTTTTTTTTATACTAAGTAACTTAATTGTCTGTTTCCTCATTGTATTTAATTATGTTTGAGCAATAGTTTGTTGCTATCTGTTTACTATAGTTTTTATTAAAAAGAAGTACTGTATTAAAATAATTATTATTTTTGGTATCTTTTTGTTAAGCCAGTTATTTTTAGTAACAGTTACTTTTGTTTTTCCATATAGATTTCATTCAGGTACGCAAGCCAAATTTACAGTAGGTTATACCACGGGGCGCAGCTTTTTGTGAATTAATTTCTTCAACATGCAAGACGATAACAGGGAAAACGAGTAATAATATTCTGGTAGTTATAAAAAATGTGTAGAACTGTGTCTATGAGAAAACTACGAGCAATCTGAATGTATTTACAAATTATCTTACCATAGTTTTTAATTAAATCATTCAATTAGTAATTAGATAGAAATTGTTAAAAATTACATATTCGCAAATATGAATGAAAAACTTTCTAGGAATATATAAATATATAAGATTTTGTAAAATTTCAATTTATATATTGTAGTTATAAATGTCACTCTGACTGAAAAATTACAGGTATGAAGATGAAAATGAGCATTAGGATAATAATAAAAAATGAAACCCACAAAAAAAAATTATAGTTGTTTTATTATAATACGGGGAACGCGAGCCGCGAGGTAAGGCGCGTGGCTACTAACTCCAAGGATCCTAGTCCTAATCCGGCTGCGCAGAAAATGGTTTCTGTTACACTGTAACCGTGAGTCAACTCTTGTCGGTTTTGGAGCCCTCCTGCGGTCCACCCAGCCTCTTAAATTGGGTACCCTTAATTGGGTAAAAATCTGGCGGTCGATCGTGATTCTTACCAAATCACCTCCGCGCACAACCGTTGGTCTAGTAACAGTACTTCCTTACAAAGTATAGAACCCTTGAACGAAAGGTCAATCGTGTGTTGTAGCAGTACAGATTTTAATTATTATAATAAATTTACATTTAATTTTTAGTGGTACATTAAATTATTTTCAAAAAATATTAAATGAAAAAAAGAATCACTTCAATCTTAACTTTTTTTTTTGCATATTTTAATAAAAATTATTTTTTAAAATGAAAGATCGCTGATTCACCATGTGTAGAGATGATCGGAGTGTGGTAAAAGAAAAACTCAAAAAAGTAATTAAACTATTTGAGTTTTTCTTAGATAGCACCCGGACCATCTACCTTTTATTTTTTAAATCTTTATATTATTAAATAATAAGTTTTTGTAATGTTATAATAATGTTTTGTAATTTTTTACGTTCAGCGTTATGTTTTAAATTTTTAAACATTTTTGCTTTAACGCCATTCTAAACATAGATTATTCTTATATTTTTTTAAAAATATGATGACAGTTGTTCAAGTCAACTTTGTACATGTAAATGGTTTTATCATGTCTTATCCTTATATATCCTTCTGAAATAATATTTCGTATACATGAAAATGTACATCAATTTCACATTTTTTAATGTATTTGAAATTAATAAGGCAGTAGTCACTGCAGCGAAGAAGTGTTTCATCAGCTTACGTGGTAATAAAGAATTTTAATTATTAATTAAATAATATATGGCTTAAATTAGCAATACATAGAATCAATAAAAATATACAGAATTATTATTAATAATACAGATAATAAAACATTTTTTTAAAAAAATTTAACGGTAAATTGTAAAGCTGAAGTTGTAAATTGTAAATATGAAGAAAATGGTCTAGATTAAAACGTTTACGTTAAAGAATCCAATAAAAGAAAAAAAATATGATGTCAGGCAGCCTTGTTTATTATTTTAAAATTAATTAGCATGACTGATTTTACATTGATAAATGTTTGATCAATTAAATAATACTTTAACATCTATATAACGATGAAAAGTGTAAAGAAATTAGAGTTGAACACAGCAGCTAATGAATCGAATAAATTTATAGATTTACTATCAAGATAGCCTTCCCAATTATCCAATGACAGATAACTTGATTGATTTCATATTGACGAACGTTGTCGTTAATAACTCAGTTCTGAATTAATACGCACCTGCTAGCTGATATATTGTACGGCCAGATCACCCAGAGGATATTGAATATCAACACCATATAGGCCAGGATCTAAATGTTTTACTATGTTTTAGTAATACCAAGTCTTACAAAGTTGTACAACTGCTATAAAAGCCTATTAGTATAAAAGTGGCATAAACAAAAAAACCTGAGAACTCTAATAACGATTATTTTTGTCCATGCTGTGTGCCTTATTGGTGTTTATGCCTTTTCAAACCTAATTCCGTGAATACTTCAGATATCCTCATGGTTAGAAGGACTTGGTTTATCCGATCAATTATGTTTTTAGACGAAATAAAATATAATTATGAACTAAATGTATGTTCATAAATGTTCTGACACGATTAATCGCAAAATTAATACTGGACAAATATTGTAAGTTTGGAGAAGCACAATGGTTTATAAGCGTAATTACTTTGTAGGTTTTAAAAAAAATAACACTAAAGACATCTACTCGAAAGTGTAAAAAACATTCTTGGTGGCATAAAAGTAGGGGCGTAAAACGCAAGGGCAAAGGAGGCAACTTACTCTGAGGGTCGAGGATCAACGGGTCCTAGTTACCCAAATTCAATATTTTTTATTTCTCAAAAATATTTTTGAAAATAAAAAAAAGTACAAGAAAGAGCAATAATTATAAATACCAATAATTAGTAATTATGATTATAATTAATAAACAGAGGAAAAATAAAAATTTGGCTTATTTAGGAGCAATATTTATATTATAAAATGCATACTTACCATAAATAAGTACTTTTCAATTTTATGACAGTAAACCGGGAATAAAAGATATACATTTAGCTAATATATTGTTCATGTATATGAACATATATTGTTCCATGTCTACAAAATAAAGAAAAAACTGAGATTTTTATAAACTGAAACCTAAAAAAAGAAGCTTTTTGTTAATAAGTGAATAATAAAAATTACATCAATATTTCAATTACATACATACTTTTTTTTTTTTATTATTATTGATTAAAAATATTAGAATAACAACTATTTGAAACCACACCAATCATTGAATTTTTTTTCACGCTTAACTGTGCAAATGTGTAGCACTTCGTATATTGACTGGCGAATATTCGTGATATATTGACTTGAGTATCCACTACCGACGAGTAATCTGTCCTGGCGTTTCCCAAAGGGTGCTGAGGCAACTTGGGTCCCTCAAACGTAAGCCAAGGGAATCACAAGTGAATGCCACCTTCAAAAAGGAACCTAATCCTAACCACTATAAGGATAATTGTGGCAACATTTTTTTTTCTGGACAAAGGTGTTGCAAAATGTTTTTAGCACAAGGGTTCCGATAAAATTTTGGGAACCACTGATCTATCCAAACTACAAGAAATTCGGCACGCCACACATATCGAATGTATAAACTTGGATTCATAATAGCAAGTATAATGAGAATAGAATGTAGTTGGTACGCGTATTTCAATAATTAGCAACAAAATACTGTGACATGATCTAAGTCACTTTTTGTTTTACTTTGTTGAACTAAAGAATAAACCTAAAAAGTTTCACTCATTTTTGCTCGGTAGTAGTTATGAAATCAAAAATATTTTATCTCTTTTATATATAGTCTAATAAGTAAGTAGAGGTGGTTGACCATATGTGTAAATTGAATAACAGATTGTAATTCAAAAATTAAGGAAAACGTGCAAGAAAGATAGCATCTAACTACAAGACTGATGCATATTTCAGTTTAAGTTGTACAGGGCATTATGGACCTCTTCAAGAAGTTTGAGCTTGACATATTTAAGTCCCACTTTTGCGCTCCGACACTAGAATACCAAAAATTATTTATAGCTTCAGTAAGCCTCTACTCCTAGAAGAGTTGACATTTCCTATAGAGTTTTACAAAGCGATGATAAAGGTACCATTTGGTGCCCCGCAGAGCACGGCGGGAAGGCTTGGTCCGACCGGTTTCGGGTCTGTCATGTGATACCCCCTCGGCAGCTGAGCCTACTTACGCTGCCCACTTCCAATAAATACTCTCTACTGATTCTCTTAATGTCACCTATATCTCTGTTAGGTGGAATATAGTTCAATAGTTCGAGTAAAGATCGAGATGGAAATACGTGTTAATAATATGCATTGAAAGGATGTAGACTTCTAGTCGAACCATTTCTAAAAAAAAGGTTAGGGAGGATGGCCAGGCTGGTAGAATATTTTATAAATATAAGACATTTCTAAATATATTCTTATAAATATAAAAATATTTACATCAAAGCTAACGTCTAGGCCAACTTTTTGTGCCTTCTCAAAGCCGTAAAGTTAACTATTTTTGAAAATATAATGTTACAAAAATAAAATGGTCACCTCTTCTTCCTTCGATCATCTGCGGTCAAAAAATAATCTTGGAATAAAATATTTTATGGTTAAAGTAGCTAATATGTTTAGGATCAAATGAGGCTAAAATAAGACCTTTTTAAAACTTCAAATTTTTTTTATAACACAATTTCTAATATTGTAGGATAGTCCGGGTGGCGGTCAATGAAGGAATCAAAATAGTAAAATAATTGATTTATCGTAAATAAATAAATTATTGTAAACCAACGTGTTACATTGTTAGCAGAACTTCATCCTTACAGCCCCAACGAAGCCCTGGGAAGTGGAGCGAAACGTTAGCTTACAATAAATAGTCCTCCTTTAATATTTTGATACCTTTATAGACCGACACCAGGGCTATCCTCCTACAATCTACTTCATACGGACAGCTATCTTCTTTTAATAATTTCTAATATTATTTATTGAAAAATGTTTATGTATGAAAATTCAGTTTGGGAACACTTACGACATTAAATGTTTTATCACATTACATTTTTTTAAAAGTATATTATCTCATTAGTTTTAGAGTAAAAAAACAAAAATATAGCATTTCAAGTCAAAAAGACAGTTTTGTTAAAAATTAGATACCATTTATAGAATTATCTTATTAATTATTGCCTGATCGAGTCTGGCACCCAGGACTGCTATACAAGATCCGTAAATTCCTACCCCCTACATACTTCCTCATTATCCGTTCTTATCTCTCCGACAGATTATTTCAAGTAAATTACAACGGCGCTTATTCCTTCCCTATTCCGTCAGTCTGCTGGTGTACCTCAGGGTAGTATCCTTGGTCCTATTCTTTATACAGTTTTCACAGCTGACATTCCAACCCATCCTAACACAATCCTCACCACGTATGCCGATAACACATGTCTATTGTCAGTGAACAATGATCCTTACATTGTATCCCAAACCCTCCAATCCCACATCACCACCCTTGAAGAATGGTGCCAAAACTGGAGGATTAAAATAAATTCCAATAAATCCCACCAAATCACATTTACCCTTCGACGTAAACCCTCTTCCCCTACAATATCCTTTAATAATACCTCACTTATTCCTGTCGAACAGATCCGTTACTTAGGACTACATCTCGACAAACGACTGACATGGAATCCTCATACAAGACTAAAAAGACAAGAAACTGCTCGTAGATTCCGACTATTGCAACATTTACTAGACAAACGGTCTAAATTGCCAATCGATTACAAAAGACTGATCTACATGACTATTATAAGGCCTATCTGGACATACGGAGTTGAGCTTTGGGGCTCCACTAAACCATCAAATTCCTCCAGAATCCAATCCTTACAGTCCAAAATCCTTCGTAAAATCCTTAATGCTCCTTACTTTGTCACAAATCAAGTCATCCATCAGGACCTCAATATTCCATATGTTGCCGATTTGGCCAGAACCAGATACCGTTCCTTCCATAATAAACTTCTCAACCACCCAAATCCACTTGTTTCTAACCTGGCTTCTCCTTCATTACCTAATAATCCTCCTAGGCGTCTGAAAAGAAGATGGGCTCGAGATCTTCTTCTCTAGAAATGTTATTAGAGTTCTATCAGTGGGTAGATTCTCCACATGTTTTTATCATGTTACTATGTCACCTACAGCAAATTTACTTGTTGTATGTATGTGTATACAGTTGTAAATATCAATAAATAAATTATTAAAAAAAATTATTAACTAATTATAAAACAACATCTTAAATCTCGTTAGAACATTGTAGAATATACAAAAATTAAGAAACTTCTTTATTCTTTTCTCAGTCACTTTTCATTTGAAGGGTGCAGTGGGAAAGCAGTTCGAGTTTATTTTCTATTAAATTAGATTAATCAGTGTTATCTATTAGAGTTTAGAGAATTATACAAACATTTTTAAATTTATAAATCCTTCGTGTAAAAAAAAACTGATATGCAATAATCAGGAGATTGTATTACCCTACTGTTCTTCAAAGGAGAAGTGAAGCCAAAAAGAAGGTCGTTGACCACGCCCTTAGAATTCCGATTAACGTTGAAGTTAATAGGAATAATTTCCATACTTTTATTTTATTTTTATTTTTTTACAATAATGAAAATCTACTTTTGTTTATTAAGTAACATAGGTTTTTCATTTTTAGATATAAATCACTATATTTTGTAATTCCATATTTTATTGTGTCACTCCTAGTAACATGAAATCTAATTCCTTTAATCTTTTTTTCAAAGTGAGCCTGTCTTTTAAATGGTTTTTGGAAGATGTTGGGAAACTAATCTAAGAGTATTACGATATTAGTCATATGTCACGACACTGGTCCCAAAAGGCTGCGCTGTCTACTTCGGGAAATATTACTTCTACTTTTTTAAATGCTTTTATCCTTGGTAATATTTTCTATCACAATAACTATTATGACCCTTTCGAGCTCAGATGGTTTATAAGAAAAACGAAAAAGGTTTAAATTATTTATATAAAATGTAAAAATTAGGGTCACGAGTTTAAGGTCAGGCTACGATTGCACATGCACTGCAAGTGAATGGAGTTTTATAGCATATTATGCAACGATGGGCTTGATAATTGTCTCATCTTTATTATTCAATGAGTTCACTTTTTTCCTCTCGATCTAAAATTAGCCTTGAGAAAGAGATGTCGGAAAAAGAGTGTACTAATTAAATCCCATCTCTTCTACTGTTGTTGACACATGTTTATTTATTAAGTATACATTTTCAATGGCAATTAATAAATGAGGAGCTCCAGAACAAAATGCATTATGCACGAGAATGGAAAATAATCACCAACAGGTCAGAGTATAAAATGTTTATCATTTTCCTTTTTTTTTTTACTGATTTACTGCTTTATTGCAAACACTAAAATGAATTTCGGAAGGTATTTATGAAGCAATAATTTTTTTGTCTGACAAAATTAGAAATGAGGAAAATGCATTTTAATTTGAAGGTCCACAAATGTTAAATATTTGATGCATCTATACATTTTAAGAAATATTGGTCATTATTTATTTTTAGCGAATCGGATGTCCTCTGAAATACTGAAACGTTTGGCTTGTACTTATCTTCGCTATGATTTTAAAATATTGGCTTCTTTCCAGAAATACTCATATTTTATTAACTATTTAATAAAACAAGAATATTAAAAAAAAAAAGTAAATATTAAGTACGTGAAAACCATGAATCGCAACTTAAACTATGATTCCCATGATTCATACTTTAAATCATTTAAAAATAATAAAAATTAATACTTCATTCTAGAGATAATTTGAAAGAGTTTATGAAATTAAAACAAATTATGTATTATTATTATATTACATCATTATAATTTTATTATATTCAAAGCGATGGTTGAGATTAGATTTCGATAGAAGATTTATAGTTTATTAAATTCATATTAATATTTTTTTTCAATTATGAAGTATCTTTTCAACTTAATTCACGATAATGTTTTTTTTAGTATTATTAACATATAGGGTAAAAAGGACAGAGGTTTATAAAAAGTTAAAGTTGTTTTATGGACAACACAGCCCTTACGAGGCCTCAGTTAAACAGCCTTTTGCTTCTTTATAAAAGAAACAGGTGCCATAAAATTGTCAATGACTAGATTTTACAAGGGGAAAGATTCGAATACATAATTTAGTTTTACAATTGCAAAATTATACAAATAATAATAGTGAGGAATCAGTTTTATAAGCTCCACATAGCAACAAATTACTTAGACAATATTAAATGCATAAATCCAGATTCATTTCTCATCCAAAGTTTGTTTAATAAAACAAAACCATACGAACGCTCACCGGTTTGGGTCAGTGGAGTGAGTGGAAGTTGTATTCTTTTTAGTTCTCTGCAGACATTATAAAGACGTGTCTGAAGAACTGGCCGAGTACGAGAGAGTATCCCGAACTTGTAAAAAAATAACGAAAAATAAATAAATTAGGTTACGAATTCCCTGGCTCGTCTGAATAGCATTTACGAATTTAGAGCATTGGTAGGGCACGGGGAAGGAAATTCATGATTCATATAAATATCTACACACACACATATAAATATATGTCTGTGTTTGCATTTTTTTCTATCGGTACACGCACACTCAGGAGCAAATGTAAATGAAAACCTTCGTTGTTTTGTGAAACAACTTATTTTTTCATTTATTATTTCTGAAGTATAATATCATGATTCAGCCGAGAATTATCCCTGTAGGTTCAAAGCCCTCCTGGGGCACACCCAGCCACTATACAGAGGGTACCCTCAATGGGGGGAAACCTGGTGGTTGAGCTTGAACTTGAAGAAATCTCTTCCTTTCACATGTTGTATAAGAAATAGTACTTCCTCACAAAAATTGAGTCACAAGACATTTAATTTTTTTTTTGTATTAAGTAGTATCACTATTTCGAACAGGGGTGGACATAATGCTATTCTTCTTTAAAGCGAAAATGAAGCCAAAAAGGCCATGCCTTCGTCGTTTAGATTTCTGTTGAGGTTAATAGAGATGTCCGCTTTTGTAATCTAAACTGTAACATAACGCAGTTAGTGATTAGCACTTACTCTTCTGATCCGCCCCCTGGTCCATTATAAGGCCTATCTTTTTGGCTTCAATTTTCCCTCCAGCTTATCCACTCCATTATATTCCTTCGTCCAGGATTCTAAAGGTTTTTAAAGTTGCAGAAAAAGTAAATGATTAAAAATCACTATTTTATGAATTATTCAAATTTAATGTGCATTGAAACGGTTTATAAACAAATTCAATATGAGTTATTGCCTTCTTATAAGTTAATAAAGTGTTAATTATCAACAAATGATTAATTTAAGTAATTAAAAAAATGGAAGTTTTTCATTTTTAATTCGTTTTACATTATTTATAAAAAAAACACGAGCTTAACAAATTAAGAAATACATAAATAAATATGTCCTTATTTTTGAAACTTTTAAGAACATAAAAATAATCATATCAACATTTTCGTGATGTTAAAATCTATTTACGCAATAAAGGTAAAACAGAAATGAGAATGAATAATGCGAAGCTAAAAAAACAGAACAGCTTTTATAAGTGGTACATTATGATAATTCTACAGGTCGATAAAAAAGTGGATTTTCTTCTTTTTGAAAATTTCAGGTGGAGTCCAAAACATCTGCCGTTTGAATAGGCAGTTTTTGAGGATCAAGGTTACATTGTATGCAGAAGCGAAATGTACAATTCGTCGGAGATCACTCACTCTCTGAATAAACTGATATTTAGAGCTCTTTGTGGGGGCGAAATACAAAGTAATTAATATTTATTAAAATAAATTGTCTAATGAATAAAAGCAGTAATTTCCCCCCAACCATGTCCATTAAAATTTTAAATATTTCAATTAGAATTTATGCAATCTACTATTCTGATTAATTTTTATTATTAAAAATTCAAGATATTTAAAAGATTAATCTTTTATCTACAGATATAAAAGCAAAATTCTCAATACATACATAATTAAAAAACTTTTCCGACATTCTTACTGACACATATTGCATTGTAAAAATATTAAGGAAAAGAATGAAAATGCCAAACAGATGAGGAACTTGTGCATCCCTATGTAACCCAGTAGCACAAGTAAAAATATAAACAACCAGTGAATTTGCTGGCTTAAAATTAGTTAATGTGGCGTAATAGCAAGCAATATCCAGAAATAATTCTTTTTATTTTACAGTTTATATTTGTGTAAGGAGATCCCCCATCCAGATCCATTTCAGTATTATACGAGTTTTATCGGACAAGTTGGTTATGACAAACTTTTAAAGAGTATATTATTATATGAGTGTATGCTTTCGCGGAATATTCCTATTGCATACGATTTTTGCACTAATGTCATTGCAGTGTATTCTGCCACCATGTTTAATTTATGGTTAGTTGAATAATGAGCTCTGAATCCAAATTGATGGTTATTGATTATTATTGTTTGTAAGTATTTCAAGCTGTCGGTAGTTTATACACGGTTTTAGAACATATTGACAGCTGGTTATTGGGTCTTTATGATGAAGGGGTTTCTGTGTCATTGTTTGATTTGTGGAAAAAGTTAACAAATTAATAAAAGTTAAAAAGAAAGTAGTTGCAAAAAGTTGAGGAGAAAACAAAAACGTTATAGCTCAGGGAGTTGATGCCTCACCTTAGCAACCTCATGTTGGCAACGGTTCCGGTTTGTGCATGTAGAAATTTATTTCGTGGTGGACCCACAAAATGAATGTCAACATTCCCGCTATGGTTAGGTTGACAACCTCTAAGATTATTTACATTTCCCTTCCTTCTGCCGGAAATAAAAATTGGGGCAAAAACTGTAATTATGTTTTAATAATTTAAAGGCTAAGGTTCTTAAATAGTATCGTGTATGTAAAGCATTTATTGATTAATTACTGAACTACTGTTTTAGAAACTGGCATCAGGGATAACTTTACGAACATAAGGCGATATTCCGCCGTACCTATTATCTTATTCTTTAATCCTTCCTCTCTAACAAGATTCTTCTTACGATTAGACCAGACATAACAGGAGTAACGCAAATGTAAGTACTCGTACCACTGCTCTTTCTCATTTATTTCCAAGTAATAAATATTATTACATATCTATAATTATGAGAGATAGTTGACCGTGGATGATAAAAGAGGAGAAGATGGTTGGGGGTGCGGTCAATGAAAAACACAAATAAGTATGATTAACTTATTTCAATGTGCCGACGTTTCGGCTAGAGTTTTTAGCCTTCTTCAGAGCTGTTCGCTGGAAGATCGAGCGCCTAATGATTATTACATATCGTTTGTACCTTTAAGTGTTAACTTGGTTCAGTTTCTCAGATAAAATTTCTTATGAATGATTTTTAAGAATTATTTCCTACTTCGTTTTTATCAATCCATATTTGTAGAGGCATTCCTTTCTCATCGCTTTTTTTTTCTTTAATTATGGTGTTGTTCCCATTTCTACGTAGCAAGGTGAAATTTTCATCATCTCTGACATTCATCTTTACTATTTATTTTTAATCGTATGCTATAGCTCTGATGAATGAAATTTGGCGAGTTAAGGTAAAAATATTTTTGATAACATAAGATAAATAAAGAAAAGATAAGCGCTTTGTTTTATGATTGGGATCCGTTTTCGCTAGATAAGCGAGGTGGAAGTGCACTATTGCCTTATAACCCGAAGACCTACTGAACCAGACTCCGGATAGAGGCAGTTGACGGAGCGCGAAGAAGAGAAGAAGCGACCACACTAAAAAGGCACTAAAATGCCCTCGGACTGCACCCCTGTCTGCCCGGCGTTGCCAAGTCTACCCTGTCCTACCGCACGCTGGCGGAGGGCTCCGCTCCGGTCTCTCTCCGAGATGTCTGTCCCGAATAGGGTCGTCTCGTCGGCAGGGCTTATCTGGAAGCGTTCGGCAATGATTTGCAGGTTGAGTATATTGAATCCTTTAAGTAAATGTTATAAACATCGCTGATTTGCTTGGAATTATGACACATCTGACAAAAAAAGTTTTGATTTTTTTTTTGAGAAATTCTGTAGTTGTACCGCAGAATTGAGTTAATTTGTAACAACTCGAACAGCTTTAGGAATGTCTTTTGAACGAACTTAATAAAGAAAGTAATCGCAATGGTACTATCATTGCAATACTTTCAATTCTAAATAAAATCAGTTTGTTTTGGTTTTTTTTTGTCAGATTGTGCCAATATTCAACCAAATCAGAGAAATATCATATAACACAAGACTAAGATAGTTTAGTTATGTATATAACCACCAAAAATCACAAAAAAAATCACCTTATTACATTCATAATAAAAAGACTGAATCTGAAGGCTCAGTGGTGATTACGCCAAGGACAGACATTGTAGCTATCATTGAATGGTACTGCATCATCTTAGTATAGACTCAAAGCACTACTAGTTAATAGTTCGAGGTTAAGAACTGGACCCAGAATATTTAATAATCCAAAATATTAATGAAATTCATTATTACGAAATATCATAATACATATTTAGGCTGCAAAAAAATGTATTAAATAATATATTTAATTTATAATTATTTACGTTTTCACTGCAAAAAATAGATAAAGAATTACCAAAGTAAAATAGGGATTGAAAAAAAGTTTAATACATCAGTGTTTAAAAGAATGTAATGATATACTGGAACAATGATACATAATTGATGAATTAATGAATTAACATAATATCAGTCAGTAAAAATACCATTAAATAAGTCTACTCCACTACAAGTGGAGTTAAGTTTTAAACTAGAGATTTAGAATATTGGTCTACTTTTTAAATTCTACTAAATTTTGTATTATATAATCCTGAACAAATGAAATATTAATATCAGGGTATAGAATATTGTTGGTTACCAAGCATGATCCATCCAAAGCAAAAGTTGTACGATATAAAACGTTCGTTACAAATGTCTTTGTGCATAACTTCATTGCTGACATTAAAGTCTCCTTTTCTTATTCGACTC
The DNA here is from genome assembly GCF_000696795.3 of Halyomorpha halys. Classification (NCBI taxonomy): domain Eukaryota; kingdom Metazoa; phylum Arthropoda; class Insecta; order Hemiptera; family Pentatomidae; genus Halyomorpha; species Halyomorpha halys. The sequence goes on along the minus strand of NW_027108392.1, from coordinate 1,610,347 downwards.
TGATGTAAAGAATGTATAAATCGATTTTACTATAACTATTTTTTTTAAAAATTAGTTTTTTCTTCTGCTTACAGAAATCACTAGAGATTTTCAAAATAGAAAAAAAAGTGCAAAGACAGCTTCTGCAATTCGTGCCTGGAAGGTGAAAACCATATGACTACTTCATTTCCTTCAAGTAATTCAGTTCAATTCTCGTGACAATAGCCTTCAAGACGAGCAAAAATCGGGTCATCCTCTAGAAGTGAGTGGATGATGCCGAATTACTTGAGACTGTCATCCATTATCCGTTTGTGATCACTCGGCAATTGTGTTCCGATATGGGAATTTGAAATTCCACGGTAAGTCGTCATTTAAAGAAGCTTAATGTACGACCCAAGATAACGTCCAGCCCATCGTTCATGCTTAGTCGACGAAAATTCTCAGAAAGGAAGGAAAGGTATTAGAATCTTCCTCCACTCTCCTTACAGCAGCTGAAGAAGGGCTGTCTTTGTTCTTTTCGGAGTAATGGCGTATTTTTTTAAAGTCTTCACACACACTTCGGAAACAACATGAATAACAAATTAGAATATAAGGAATTTTTCTCCTCGAAAATAAAAGAGTTATTGTAAATCAAAGTAATTGACTTTGACTATGATGACCTGTATTATAAAGAATAACTTTAATGTATCAATTTTATGCTAGAATTAAAATAAAGCTTATATTAAGCAATACAATGACAATACTTTAGTAACAAGCTGATATAAAATAATTCATTTTCTTTCATTGCAGTTTGCCCCCGCGCACTCTTCTCTTTCTGTTACCAACAGTCAAACTCATCTTAGATGTACTGTACCTATTTAACAAGAACTTTGTAACAGCACTTTTTTAGCACCTACTAGTAACAGCACCTTTAAATTTTCGTTAATTTTAGTTGTCGATTTACTAAATAGAGGTTAAACCGATCTCTTGAATCTAATTTTCAAATATATCAGATTAAAGTTATTGTTAGTTAATAATCACATTGATCCCACGCTATACACTATACGCCATCGAACACATAACCTTATTTAATTGGAATGACAAGACCTGGAACTTTCTATAATAAGGTTGTCCTAAAGGGGCGTTACAGGCCCTAACGACTGATGGCTGTCTTTCTGCCTCCTTCGTAACGACCATGTTTTTCTCCAGCAGGCCCATAACGTTCCGGTCAGCTTGGGACACGCACGGGTTATGTGGAGGGAGAAGGAGTAGGTTTCTATACGAGAAGACATTTAAATGATTCTAATGGTTAACAAATCACCAGGACCAATACCAACAAAAATATTTCTACTGTGGATTTGGTCACGTATATACTCACAAAAATATACTGTCGAGATTAACATCAAAAGGATTTATTAAATAGATGATTATTATATTTTGAATATTATAATATTATAACAAATTAAAATCAATAAATCATAAGAGAATTAGGATTAAAAATCATTGTTTAGCGAAGATTAGTTGCATGTGGGTCTTTCACCTCTTTCTTTTGAGATGTTTTTTTAGTTACTTTGGAAGCGACCATCCCGAACTTCAGTTTTCAAAAATTAAAAATGCTCTAAACTTCGAAAAAAATTATATCCAGCTAATCATATAAAAAAAAAACATGTACGATATTATATGAATGAAAAATAAATAAAATGTTTTCCTCTTTGATAATCAGGAAGGTATATGAGGAGGTTCCCAAGAGAAAAATGTTAATTAACATTTCTTCGAAGTTTTCAGGTTTAACAAAGTCTTACCTTTGGCGGAATTGATATATTTTCAGTTTCGGCGCATAAATCCTTCGTTAAGCATTAAAGACCAATGCATTGCTATCGTCAGAGTAATCAGGTGATATTCGCCATATTAAGTCAGGAAGAAGCTTTTTATAATGAAAAATCGTTTTGTTGAATTATGGAGGCCCTTCGGATCCCCTGCTCGTCCAGAAATTAAGATTGAATAAATTATTCATGCAAAATATTAATTTATTGAAAATAACAGGAATATATTAATACTGCTAAAGTTAATCTTGATTATACGGTTTATTGTTACTCACCTATTGGCAAGATATATTTAAAATTTAAAATAAATATGATTTTCTTAACTTTATTTACACTGACCCTCAAAATATTATATAGAAATTAAAACTATTCCATACACTATATAGCCACGCTTTTGCGACGAGAGAATGTTCAAACAATGACACGATTTCATACTGCCGCCATGCAGAGATGGGCAAAAATTTGCTATATTTCAAATTAATGGTAACATTGCCATGGATACGACCCTTGAACCATTGATAAATAAATAGCGTATTCATGGTAATTTTACCTATTAGTTTGAACTATAGCTAATTTTTGCCACCATGTAAGCAATTAGAAAGATCTGACGGCAGGATTTTTAGAGTTAGAATCCTCGGAAAGCCAAAAGCTGTATAAAATTGGTGAAAAAAGACCTGAACAACAGAATTAGGAAAACATCGTGGACTGCAAGTCACAAGTAACAAAGCTGAACATGTTCGTCTCTTGATTTTCGTGACACGTAACTTAAAATTTTTAAAACCAATGATAGTGAAACCTCTCGTTTTAAATAATTCATTACATAAGAATTAGGAACGTAGAAATTTGAATTGAGTGGGGTAAAGAATTGACTATTTAAACATTTTTTTCCCTTTTTTAAAAAACAAATCAATTAGAAAAATGATTACTGTTCAAGATAAAGTCAGATACAGCAATTATCCCCAAAAAATATAAGGAAGTTTCCAAAACGCTCAGGACTTTAAATTTCCTGTGGGAATAACCCATATCAGGAAATAATAAAACATAGATTTATGTGTACGTTCAAATTTACATTTAAATGGAAATATGTTGGTTACAATAAATTCTTATGATAAATGAAATAAGTTATACAACTAATTCAACCCACAAAACTAAAAAAAAACAACCTAAATATTGAGATGCTCAGTGATAGAGAATATTTAAAGAAAAAGATTATTTAAAAAAATGAATTATTTATGTTTTGATCTAATATTATTTATTTTTGCTAATGACAATAACTAATAACCTGTATGAACTGTCATAATGCATTGCGGATGACAGGATATCAATTGAATATTACTACAGATTGCGCGGTTGCGCTTTCAAACCACCAATGGTGTTACATTTCATTTTAATTTATTAGCGCAGATGCACAATTAATTCTTAGTTGCTCAAGAAGAAAGAAAGTTGAACCACACTCTTTCTAATTCGTATTTAAAAGTTTTTGAAACGCGATATAAAGCTTAAAACTTAAATATTTTATCCCATTTTGCCAGTTAAGCTGAGCTGAATTACTTTAATACTGTGCCACTAAATCACTATACTGTTTATTATTAGGTCATCCGTAGTGAATTATTATGATCCTAGACAAAGTGATTATTGAGAGAAATAGTGAGAAAACATTGAAACTTTTTTTTTACTTGATTTATTTTTGAATGTAGAATAAGATAAAAATATTCTAAATTGATTTAAACGAGTTAAAATGTACACTAAATCACAAAATCACGTTCTATTCACACGATAATTTTTTTTTTTTATTTCAGAGAAATCCATTCAAACTTGTTTTTCGATACCTCGAAAACTCCTTAATACGAATTTTTATAAAAAACTAAAAATATCTCACTTAGCCGGTTAAAACAAAATATATTTGGCAGAAACCTTTGGTGATTTGGTTAAAAAGTTCGTATTTAAAGTTTTCAAAAGACGCTAAGAATGAATCTGACTTGATTTTTCCTAAGCAAAATTTGGTTGGTCTACTTTACTAGCAGCGACTTTCGTTTTTGTAATTTTTCATACACTTAAGCTCATTTCATACAATAAACAATATTTTATATTTATAAAAAACAAAAAACAAATAGGTTGTTATATAACAATAATAATAATAAAGGCTTAACGAACCCGAAGGTTCGATGCCGATACCACCAAACGCTCTCTGCATACATCCTTCTAGTGATGCCCCTCCAAACCCAATTCCACTAAATCAGTTTTAACGCAATCCTCCCATCTACGTTTGAAAACCTTAAGAGGCTGTTCATCCCTTAGTGTAAGAGGCTACGTCTCACATCCATAAAGAAGAGTGGGAAGGATAATGGTTTGGTAAATTCTAATTTTTAAGTTTTTCGATAGAAGGCGCGAGCTAAGCAGTTTCGAAATTGAAAAATAACAAGCATTTCCCACCTTCAACCTAGCTTTTATTTTCTTATCAATTTCGTTTTTTCTAGTTACCGTGGAACCTAAATACTTAAACCTATCTACCTGTTCAAAAGTATTTCATCCTATATCTATATCACCGAAAGTGCTCGCATTTCTACTGCTAACCATGTATTTGGTTTTATCCGTATTTATTTCAAGACCTAGTTCCTTGCTGGAGTTTATTAGCGTGGCTGTATTAAGTCCTATAGATTCTTTGTCATCACCCAATAATACCAAATCATCTGCATGCCTAAGCACGGGTATTTTACCATCCAAAGTTAAACCCGTCTCGGTATTCATCACACTTTTAATGATGTATTCTAGTACTAGATTAAATAAGATAGGTGATAAATTACTGATTCGTACCTTATTATACGTTTCGGTCATGCACATCCGCACGAGATTTATTAACTTCTTTGGTATTTCCTGTTCAATCAGAATATTATACAGCTTCTGACGGTCGATAGAATCGTAAGCCTATAAAGTCGTGAGGATATAAAAATCTGTAGGTTGTGATCTTATGTTTAATAGGTGAATGTATAAACGTAGGGTAAGGAGGTCAATTATATAGCAAGGTTTTTTGGTTATTAGGAATTGAAATATAAATGTGCCCAGAAGGTATTGTCTCTGGATACTGCGATAGAGCCAACTCTGCTCGGAATAACGTCTGAGGGCACGAACGAGAACGTCTGGGGTAACCGAAGATGAAACTTGTAAGTCCATTAATCTTTTCAGTCCCACCCCGATAGACCTCCATACACGATGACGGGTACATGGGGGTAATGATTCTTAGGAGCTGTTGAGAAGATTTTCGATTCAAATTTTTAATTTTAACTAATATTATTAGATAATATCTATGATAGTTTCTAAACAATACTGAAAACACCAGCAGACAGAGAGGTCCGGGGATGGACTGGATACCACAAATCGCATGACTCATACTCTAACATTCTCAGAAAATTACTGAAACAGGTGAGTCATATGGTTCCCATCCGCGGACTTGGTGTTCTCAGATTTATCCTGTTGATGTTGAATACAAAAACGTTAAGTTTATAATTAAACTGTAAATTAGATAACTGTTCGCTTTAGTATTAAGTAGAAGGAAGATTTCAAGAGTAATCAATAAAACCAATAAATAAGAAAAATTAATTTTAAAAAAATGTTCGACAATTTTATCAACTACACTAAAGAAGGATAGTTGATAAAAGTAATAAATACGTTTATAACCAGATTCGGGCGGATTTTTTTAGCAGTACACCTCTCTAGAATATGCTAGATTGTAAGCAATTATTAAAACCTTAGGTATTTACCAGATACGTTTACTTTGAATGTACAGAAAATAAAATCGATTTAGTGATCGTGCACTTGCGTACCGATTTATTTTATCTATTACAATTTCTAAAATTAGTATCTCCTTATATGTTTCAAAGATAAAGAAAATGAAAATAAAGTTTATATTATGATCGCGTCATTTCCTATCGATTTATTTCAAATTTTCGTCTTTGTAAAATATGGATCCCAATATTACATGTTTTCGAGGGTGCTGACAATGAAAACCTTCGTATGCTGTAATTTAAAACAAAAATTGGTATTCTGAAAATGAAAATCGATTTTATGATCGCGTGCTTGCATATAGTCTAGTCTGCAGATTAGTCTTTTTATATGTTCGGATGAAATTGATATTTTTTAGTGTTCTTCTGTCTAAAATAAAATTACTCAAAATATTTATTTTTAAAATATACATGACTGTTATAATTATAAGTATAAGTTGGGAGTTTTTTTTCCATTCATATTTGGGCAAAATTTATTAAGTTTTGAAGACAAAATTAAAGAAAATTTCGAATAATCTAAAATTATATCCAGAAAACATTATGCAGATGGTATAAAAATATTGTAAAAATTGTCAAAAATAGACATAAGAAGACAACAAAATCAAAACATAACAGGACTCCATTGAAAATCCAGTGATACAGAGGACTCCCAACAGGAACCTATTAGAGGATGCTGGAGGATGAAGGGTATGCTGGAGCTGGAGGGCTGGAGGAAGAGGTCAGTGACCGAAGGGCCTACCTTGACCCTCCTGCCTAGATACCTGCTTCTGATCCCTCCAAAATCCTATATCATCTTTATATCTTCCATGGTGTCCTAGGTCCAAAGTCTCTCCTCTAGAGCTCCATGTAAATTCCAGTTGTATTAGTTTAAATATCATCTTGAATTAATTGCTAATAGAAAAAGTGTCAGTAGAAATGGTACAGTATAGTGTTCCTAACAATGTGGATATCACAGATTTCAGTAAAACAACTTTTGGATGGTCGATTTATTTATTAAAACAACGATATCTTAAGTTTGACGTAAATCTGTTCACTAATTAATTTTTTTAAAGCTTAAGTGAAACCTTCAATACAACAGACATGACGTCAATCCTTTCAGGTACAAAGTCCTTGTATTTTCTTTTTCCATAAAGCGAAACATAACCCAATAGATTAACATTCCTTATAATTCCAACTAGCAATAGGTATTATCAAAGGTATTTAGAGCCTAAATCCCCATTGAAGAAGGAATTATGATTTTGGAACAAGATTTGAAAGAAAAAAATACGCCGTGAATAATTTAACTTAAGGCAACCAAAAACCTCAAATAGGAAAGGTTGGAATATGAAGAGCCAACAGCTGACCAAGTGAAGATCTTCCCAGAAGCCAAGCACAATGTCATCCACCGATGGAAGTCTAATCCCTGACTCACGAAGCAGCTTACCACCAGTCGTTCAAGAACATTCCCTAGCACCAAGGGTAATAGATTAGTAGCTTTAGTTACTGGATTTATAAGTTATAATTTCATCATAATAAACAACAAGAAACCTTATATTAATAATGAAAAACCTTATTAAGTTGTCTTCAAAGCTCATTGGCTCTGGCGCTCTTAAATTTAAGTTATCTGTTATACACTACGTCAGTTATGGAAATTCAATTATCCCACTACTGACACCATGTTTTATAATCAAGGATCATGCCCTTACCCGATAATTAGTTTTATACTACAAACCTTCAGAAAAACAGGGAATATTAATGTAACTAATTAATCTAAGTGTAATTATTATAATTTAAGGAGTGTAAAACGGGTTCTTTTAATTTTAGAGACTTTGAAGGCAACCTAAGTAATAAGTCTGTACCCCAAAACCCATAAAGAGTAAGGGGTACAGTACTTAGTAAGGAAGTACTATTTCCAGACCAACGGTTGTGCAAGGAAATGAGTTGGTCAGAATCACGCCCCACCGCCAGATTTATCCCGAATTAAGGATGCACACTTAATGAGATTTTGAGGTCCCTAGTCAGCAAGACTTCAATTGTTCTTTATAAAATAACAATAATAATGTGAACCGTTAGAATCCATATATGGTCAGGGGTTCAGTACCTTGTAAGAAAGGATCTAATAATTTCACAACTAAGGGTTATGAGGCTAGGTGGTTCCCAGGAGGGCTCCAAAACCCACAGGGTTAGCTCACGGCTACAGTAACATAATAAATAATTGTCAGTCACAGCAGGATTCGGAGGTCCTTGGAATTAGTAGCACAGTGCTTTACTACTAATCAACCCGCTCTCCAAACTTAATTAGAGATAACTTTGAAAAACAATTTAACTTTTTGAGGTACCTACATATTAAAGAAGGAAAAATAAAGATCCTACTAAGGTTCCGCAGTTCCTACTGAGAGAAGAGGAACTAAATGCGTTAAATTCTTTTGCATCTGACAATGAAGGTTGTGCTGAAGATTATACGATACTAGTCCTTAAGAAATTCTTTTCCCTAAAAAAAATCTACCAAGGAGTGGTTGAAAAATTATAACATTAATCGCGAGGTTGGGCATGAATTTAATATTTTTTCAGATAGTATGAGTAGAGAGAGGATTGCAGTCGGCATTAGAGATAAGGATTTACAAAAAAAAAAAAATTGAGGGATAATGGGCTTAGTTTTCACAAGGCTATTGAAATTTGTCAAGAAGTCAAGATCAAGGGGGAACATTCTTGCATCATTGTTAACACAGTGCTACGTAAGGATGGACCAATAAAGAGTCAAAAAGACCAAACGTATGACAGTTCAGAGTGTTAGTTGATCGAAAGTTAAACTGTTGATTGAAAACTAAAGGCAGATAGAAAGTTGTTTGCTCTTTGTCAAAGTAAAACTCTTTTTTGTTAAAACTTATTCTTCCGGAGAGAAAAACAAAATGCAGGCCCACATTGTCAAGAATAGCACTGGAACTGGGAGTAGTAACAATGAAATTAGCCTGTGGTTAGTGTCATTTTCAGCAAAGATTAAGTATAAGATTATTGACATTAAATTAGATACGAGTACTTTGTCTGTGAAATGTCTTAAGGAACTAGGTAAACGTATATTTATTCTATTAGTCAGGGGTAAACAAAATTTTAAAGTGAGATCTTTGGAATACTTGATGTTGGACTGTAAAGTTACGAATTAAAGAAAAGTTTCAGTTGATTTAGCAATCGTCTCGTTATTTTAGGACTAAAGATTTGTACAACTTTTGATTTTACAAAAAGGTTGGAGATTGATCAGTTACAGGAACATGAAGATCAAAATATTAATTAGATTAATCAAAAATATATAAAAATAAAAAAACTTTATTCAAAAATATTGTGCTGTCCTACTGTATTGGGTTGCTAAATACACAGGATACTTAAAGCTAGTCAGATATTGTTCTTAATTCTTATAATCTATAGGCATAGCGCAGTAAATTTATAATAAATAATAATAATAGTTTATATGTATGTATAGTTGACCGTAAAAATTGATATATAGGGAGATGGTCAGGGTTGCGGTCAATAGTGAAACAAAAATAGTTTACAACTATT
>NW_027108392.1:1587190-1601031 GCF_000696795.3 Halyomorpha halys | reverse complement strand
ACAGAGATAAAATAAACGTCATGAAAGAATAATAAAAATAAAATAATAATAATAATGAAAAAAATGAGTAGAGAGCCATATAGGACAACATACCTGTCCAAATAAATAAGTTGAACAAGTTTCTGTAAATAAATAAGTTTCTGACCATCTCCCTATATATAATAATAATAGTTGATTTTTTTTTAAATCTGTACCACTCCAACCAGGCTCAGTACTTTGTCAGTAAGTACTGTTACTAGACAAACGGTTGTGCAAAAAGGTGATTTGGTCAGAATCACGCTCGACCGCCAGAGTTTTATCAAATTAAGGGTACCTAATTTATGAGGCTCAATTTTCTGCATAGCCCGATTCGACCCTGGATCCTTGGAGTTAGTAGCAATGCGTTTTTTTTTTTTTTTTTTTTTTTTTTTTAATTTAAGTAATTTAATTTTAAAAATAAATCGACTTAGATATGACTTGACCTGCCCTAATGGACAGAATATTGTATATCCCCTTAAACTTATTAATATAGTTTGGTGTAGTAGCCGTGTGACTTCCATATCCAAATGAAAATCAATACTTCTAAAAATTCATTAATGTACTTTCTTTATATTTATTCGTATTGTTGCATGGAACCGTAGAGTGTTGCATAAAGTACTCTACTATAATAAAAAGTATCATTATTTATGGAAAAATTCTTTAACAAGCCGCCAATGTTTAAGGAGATATTTAGTAACAAACCTTCGCTTTGGGCGGGTGAGGTTATTTCGTAGCATGCTATTTTAATTCTATTCAAGTTCTTTTACCTCACGGGAACCATATTCAAAATATATTGTCCCCAGTTATCCCAACAGCTTAGGTTTTTCTTATTACGGAATAAGATATTCAATCGAAATCTTAACAAGCGGACGAAAATAATTCACAAAAGTGCTAATTACGAATAAAGAAAATTAAAGTGGAATTAAATATACTTACAAGGTGCTAATTTGAATTTTAAAAGACTTGCTTGAGTGGCAGTTATACGAACATCGTGTAATAAGGTTTTTCTTTTTATTGTTTTTTATCTAAAACGCTAGACCGAGAGTAGAGAAATAAAATGATTCGAACAGGTGGGAATTTATTAGATCTGCCTCAGGTTTGACTAACCTTGATCACAAAATAGGTTCAAGCGGCCTTGAACGTGGTAGCTGATATCAAGAAAGTTCCAAGAGATAATTTTACGAAACAACCATTCTATTCTAATTCTAAAAGTTTTCGTAACAGACATATTTGGTGATGAGGCTCTGTAAATTATTATAAAATACTACCTTTTAATAATAGAAATTCATTACCACCCGTCATAATCGTTAAGTTGTAAAGATCAACAAACTATTAATAGCATCATAATTCAAGGGTATGGAAAACTGTTGCGAAACCTTCTCTAATAAGGGTATTTTGCATATTTTATGTTCCCTATTACGTTGTGGATATCTTGAAAAAAAAACAAACAAAATATTTTCTTTCAAGATAAAGGAGATGATGGTTGGGTTGCGGTTAGTAAAAAAACAGAGTAATGAAATTTACAGTTTAATGTGTGCAGACGTTTAGGGGCACGTCTTAGCGTTCTTCATGAAGAGTCAGAAAATCCAGATAAGAGAATAATATGAGGAATGAAGAAAAATAAATTTAAATAGAACAAAAAAAAGAAAAAGATAAGTAGTAATCCCAGACTGGACATGGACCGTCTATAGATGAGGGAATTAAGAGCATAGGTCTTTGCAACCTCAGAACTTCAGCGGCGCCAATTCGAATTCGGTCGGGAGGGTCGACTTTTATTTCAGTGCTGGTTTCATGAAATGAAAACCTGACCCCCACCGTGGTTAGCATTGTGTGATACCCTGTAGATAACCCTCCTGTATTGCAGAAATTATCAGGAAGGGGGTTAAAAAAAAAAAAATAAAAATAAACAGCAGTACTTAACATTAAAATAGTAAATACCATAGTTACATATGTAATGTAAGTGGATAGGAAATGGAAAGGAGTAAAAGCTGTAAATGACAACAACAATAGTAATCGTAATGGAAACAAAATGGTAAGGGCAACAACTACAATAATAGAAATAGAAACAGAAACGTGCTAAATAAAAATTTGATTTTTTTCCCAATTCATGGTATTAATAGTAAAAATTTTTAAGTATAAAAAGTTGATGTAATGTGTTTAGTGAATTAAATATCTGTAAAAGATATGTTTGGAAAATGGAGAAAAAACAAATGAAAAGGAAACTTTGACAGCTGATATTTAAAAAATATACTTATAATGTATAAAAAGAAATTTAAGTTCAACCTGGATATCCTAATTGAGTATTCAGAATTTTTATATCTAAAAAAAATTATTTTTGCAATGGAAATACTTGTAGTAAGCCCCTAATGAGAATATAAGTACTTTTCAGCAGACCAAAAAAGAACTTTACATTTAACTTTCCCATAGCGATTCTTTTTCTTATTTCTGGATCATTTCACTTTAAGAGCTTTTTGAATTTATTACAAAACACTGATCTACATGACTGTAAAAAAGGCCAACCTGAACATACGGAGTTGAGCTTTGGGACTCCACTAAACCTTCGAATTCCTCTCGTATCCAATCATTGCAATCCAAAATCCTTCGTAAAATCCTCAATGCTCCTTACTTCATCACAAATAAAATCATACATAAAGACCTTAATGTGCCATATGTAACTGATCTTGCCCGAACCAGATATCACTCCTTCCATTACAAACTCCTTAACCACCCAAACCCACTAGTTTCTAACCTTGCTTCCTCTTCCATTCCTGACAATCCTCTGAGGCGCCTGAAAAGAAGATGGCCACGAGACCTGCTTATGTAACTCGTCATTGCTACCAATAGGTTATTTCTCTACACGCCTGTAACACTCTATTTAACTGAGATCGAATTTACTAAATGTTTTATAATGTACAGTTGTAAATAGCAAAAACAAAAAAGACCTTTTTGTTAAAAAAAAAAAAAATTGTTTTACAAAAATGGGTAGACACGCTAGTTAATTAATAAAATTAACAAATTCGAAAAATCCGATTTTTCACATTCCTTACGTGTTCGTGACTATATCATTAGAAAGAAGTAGGAATTCCTCTCAATGTTTATAAATATTCTCAAAACTGATTCAGTTTTATTCAAGAAGATACGCGTTTAAGTAAGACCATTTCTCAAGAGGGAGGAAACACCTCACTCCATCATGAGCCAAATAGGGAAAAATTCCTCTAATGACCGGAAACGAAACCGGTCACTCAGTTTCATAGGTCCTTAACACCAATGAAAAGGAAACACAACGTAAGAAGAATCTGCTATTATACATTCGAATGGACAATTATTACATTAAGGTAATTTACAATCATTGCTGGACGTTAATACTAAATAATTTGAAGTATGAGCACTTATGATTACGTATGTGCTTTTTTTGCTGAGTTTGAATCAGATGTATGTTGATCAATGTTTTATAACTCTAATTATCTTTCAGGAGGAATATTCAAAAAGGCATATACATTGTTTCATTAGATCTGTCTTCAAGTGCCCTAGATACTTTCTGGTTGGTATTTCCATGTAAGGTTGCTTGATACCAATCCTGCAGTGTTGGTAATGTCTTTCTTTCCCATTCCCTTAGAGCAAAAAAGCATCCCAACACACTTAATTTTCTAATACCATTTTCCTCTGTCCACTCTTTAATTATATATAAGATTCAATCCTATCTACTTGAGTACTCCCTCCCATTAAAATGTTTCCATTAATCTTGGAATCCCTAGCCGACTTCTATTCCTGGTACATCTTCTATTTCTTCAAGGACAAATTGGTTTATTATACCCATATTAAGTCCTTTATTTTGAATATAAATAAATAAGTGTACTTCACTTTACTGATACATTGAGGGGGGCAGAATTACACTTCACTTTTTTTTTCAAAATTAAAGGCGAATTTAGCTTATTTTGGAACAGACCTCAATTTAATTAATGTGAACTTAAATTTTGTTAAAGAAGAAAGTTTTTCTAAAAGTAAAAAGCCAGTAGCACAATAGGTGACTGATAAAAATAAATCAGTAATAATTCACGATTTTCGAAAAACAAAACTTATTTAGCCACTTAGCCACTGGAATGGTTTTAACAACGAAAATTTATTAAGGAGTATTTGTATGATCTATAAGTATTTTATTTATTGCTCCCTATTAAACATAAAACGTGACGCTTAAGAAAATACAAAGTATAAATTTTCTCATTTTATGTAATTGATGCTTTTGATGTAAACTTAAATCTTCTTAAATATTGATAAATACTAATAATAAAAATTTTATACCCAGCGTGTCTAGTAAACGCTGGGTATAAAATTTTTTGCTGGTGACTTTAAATTTCTAATTATAATTTGAAACTTTCTATTTGCCCATTCCTCCCATGAACTACAATGATCTCATTTTTTCATGTTGTACCATATGTTTGATTTGTCTACAACAAGTGGCTTAAAACTTGGTTTTTGAAATTGGTAGTAGTCCGGAATGTGAGCCTAGTGGTTCTTTTTGCCAACCCCTAGTGAATACCAGAGTTGCTGCCGCGTATTAACCAAGGTTGGGAGTGTCAAGATCTATTGCTTGGGACCGCTGAGAAATAAATATTAACTGCACCAGATGGAAATGGAACTGGACCTACGCTCCAATGAACTAGGCCGTCACTTGGTTTAAAGAAAAGCGTGTTATATTAATTTTATCCAGACCAAGGCAGGATCATTAGATGGATATTTTAATTACATCTTCAATTACGTGTTTCAGTAGCATTATAATTACACCAAGATAACCGTCACATCTTCCAAAATACCAAAAATTAGTTGTTTTGAAGAACAATTACACTGAAGTAATTATAAGACATTATGATTTTAATTATGTAAACTAACTGAAATTATTCCTTAAAATTACTGGAATTGTGATAGCGATTCTAAATTACAACAACTTCTTGATGCTAGGAAATTTTGATTACTAATACAATTACTTCTTGAGCCTTAGTAATTACAATTAGAATTACGTGTAATTTAACTCTAATGTGAATTCAGTTTCCTTGAACATATTTCTTATGGGCAGAAACACTAAAAGTTAACATAAATCAATACGTAAGCGCGCGATTATAAAATCGATTTTTTATTTATTTTCAGTATCTTCCAAAAACATATAAATAAACTGTAGTATGTTAATGAATCTATACGCCAGCGCCCAATCTTAAACTAGATATCATTTATATATTTTGGAGTCATTGTAAAACAGATTTTTTACGTTTCAGTGTTAAGCACTTGTAACTACAATTATAAATTATTTGTAATTACATTATAAGTATATGGACTTCTCGGAAAAAACAATTAAAAATAATGTAATTGGTAATTGCAATGACATTAGCTCAGCTTACAATGAAAGTAGTTCCTCATGTAAATGCAGGCACAATTACAATTATTTGGAACTATCATTGTATTTACAGTAATTGATAAGTAATTGTTATTCCTTTTTTGCTAACTCATATAATTAAAGTTTAATCGTATAATTAAAGCTAGCGGTAATGAGATAACTAAAATAATCAATCTACATAGGTGGTTACTTAGTAAATTACAACTAAGTAAATATTTAATTGAGCAATTTACTGGTGTGCGTTGAACGATTACAGGTAACAAACAAATTTATTTTAATAGGATTTCAAACTGTAACTCTTAACGAACTAATAATAGGGTTAGTGCCTGATTGGTTGTTATAAAAAAAATTAATAAAAGAAAAAAATATATAAAAATAATAAAAGAGGTCTCCCTGTGATAGCAATGATCAATCAAACGTTCTTTGATCCTATGCATTGGTGTAGGTGAATAGACGAACACCTTGTCCAACTCAAGGTGATCTTCTAAGGCATGGGTCACGAATCTGTAGTTTAAAGATGGGATCCAATATCCCAATAGTTTTAACAATTACAACAACAATAACAATTTCAACAATTAGCATGAAGGTAAATGAGGAGAAGATGGTTGGGGGTGCGGTCAATGAAACACAAATAAGTATGACTAACTTATTTTAATGTGCCGATAGCATGAAGGTAAATATCAATCATACGTAAAAAAAAAAAATTACAAATATGATTTTAATGTTATAAAAAATAATAAATCAATACTGACCAAGATTTTTTTCCAGAATTAAACATTAATTTTTTTTTAAAATGGTAATAGTTTTTTTTTTGTAGAAAAGAATGTAATAAAAAACACATTTATTTTTAAATCATAACCAACTAAGTTTCTTTCTCTGACAAGTTAAGGCTACGAACGTGTCAACGACGATTTCTATGAAAGCCTCTTTTGATTTTTTTACTTTTATTAATCGATTCCTAAAGAATTAACTTTAAATCCATATTGAGTGAAGGTAGAAAACAATCATATAAAAAAATTGCTAAAATTATAAAATACTTTTTATCGGCTCCTAGAACTCTCGGACATGTATCGAATATTTTTCGACCTAGAAAACCAAAAAAAGGTTTTATTAATATTGATAATTCCTGTAGTCATTGTTTCCCCATGTGAGAACGAAAAACAGCGTCGCGAAAACAAAAATATAATAAAGTTATCAAATTTGTTTCTTTGAAAGAGAGCTACAAAAAGCTATTTTCAATATAATTCTTTACTTTGGATCGCGATATAACCTTAAATTGTCATTTTAATATACAGAGAAGTTTTAATTAGGATAATAAAGGAAATAGCACTGAATTTGTACCTAATGAATGATAGTGGAGTGAGAATTCTTGCACTGTACCTCAACAATTAGCAGTATATCGACATCAAACGAGATGTCTAAAACAGCCTAAAGAATAGATTTTATTTATTGACTTTAAATATTATGTAATATTTATAACAACAAGCCATAGGTTAGTGTATTTTTTTGTACCTTCCTTAAGCAAAATAAATTTAATACGTACATAAATATAACAGGGAAATACTTTTTTCCTTACATAAGGGAAATGATATATGCATGAGGAAATGATGGTCCAATTAAGATAGTTAACAATATGTAGCTAAGTGGGTTATTGGAACAGGGAGGGACCATGGGTTGGTTTTTTTTTCATAACCTTCGATAAAATAAATTAGTACATTAAACTTAAATAATAAATGAAATCTATTATGTATGCTTTTACTGAGTATTCTCCCTTTGATTGCCTTGCGGCATTATAAGGTGTTGATATCAGTCCAGCTAAGGTGGTATAGTCTAGCTATAGCCTAATAGTACAAGAGCCGGAAAGAAAAAAAGGCAGCTATTTCATCCCAATTTTTGATTACTTTAGTGGAAACTACGTACAATTACTAGTCAAAACTGATGAGTCTGCCAAGTTCAGGTAGGGGAAATAAAAACTGGCAGCTGTTTCAAAAACGTAAAAAACATTAATTTTTCATTCGGAGCTCTATATCTTAAAAACTACCAACAACACTAGAAAATGTAAAAGTACATTATTTAAAGGAGAGTAAATTTGCTGAAATATGAGCCCTTATAGAGCTATTTATGTCCATAAGTTCTCGAGATATAGCTTTTTAAAAAGCAACATTTCTTAAAAATCTACTGAAAGATTAGTAGTTAGTTAATTTATTTTGTGAAATCTATATGTCAGGAACTATGTGACGTATAGATGTCTATTAGCACTCAAATTAAAGCTAGTTTAACGTACTATAAAGTAGGGTATGACCTTTACCTTCGTAGGAATAGTTGTTTTCATGATATTTGCTAAAATAAATTGATTTATAGTTGTTCGGACAATAATTTTGATTTATGAAAAACTTTATATCAGAAACCGTAGGCCGTACAGATGTTTTGTCGGTACTCAAATTAAAGCTAGTTAAATATATTATAATATAACGTTTATCTTTGTAGAAGTAGTAGTTTTTATGATATTCGCATATGAATATAAATTTGGCAAACATTTTTGAAAAAATATATTCCTAGATCCATAAGACACATATATGTCTGCCAGCACTCAAAATAAAGGAAATTTAACTTGAACTTAACTTAAAGATTGTGACACTTATCTTCGTAGGGATAGTAGTTTTTATGATATTTGTATATGAATATAAATTTGGCTAATGAAAATTTGTCCGAACAACTTTAAGTCAATTTATTTTAGTAAATATCATTAAAACTACGATTCCTACTATTCCTACGACTTTATAGCCCATTAAACTAGCTTTAATTTGAGTGCTAACAGACGTCTGTACGTCAAATGGTTTTTGAGATATAGATTTTTCAAAATAAATTCACTAACTACTGATCTTTCAGTACGAGTACGTTCTTTACAACATTTTTATGAAATATTACTTTTTAAAAAGCCATATCTCGAGAAATATCTAACGTAAATAGCTCTATTAGGGCTTACAGTTTAGCAAATTTACTCTACTTTAGATGATGTTCTCTTAGATTTTCTATTGTTATTGGTAGTTTTAAAGATATCGAGCTTGGAATGAAAAATTAATTCTTTTTTAACGTTTCTAAAAAGCCACCATTTTTTATTCCCCCTACGTATACTTGGCAGACTCATAAATTTTGACTAGTAATTATACATAGTTTTCATTAACGCAATAAAAAATTGGGGTAAAATCTGATTATTTTCTCCTCTTGGGCTCTTGTACTAAAAGGCTACGCCATGGAATTAAAGGACCGTGAAGGTATTTGTATAATGGAATTTTATGAAATCTAGTGTCACGAGTAAAGATCGGATTAGTGTGCAAATTCATATATATATATTTTTTTAGTGTGTAAACTTCAGTACAAAACACAAGTTTTTTCCGTAAATTTAAAAAAAAATTTATTTGTTAAAATTTACATCTGTATTTACATAAAAATACAACTATTAAATGTGATGTTGGTTTATAAACTACTACAGGTATATTTATAATAAAAGCACAACCATGTAAAAGAAATTGCATATTTAATCTTAGCTTTGAAGTTTACCTGTTTCCAGCGTTTTTATCCCTTGTTAGTGGATTTAGCAAATATTTTTGAAAGGCGTCGAGTGTATTTCATTCATTTCCTGAACACATTCAAGGTGAAATAGGAGTGGGTGTATCAACACAGTGATATTGTTTCCTTAATTTGTTTTATTTACGCAGTTCCCTTGATTCGTTTGGTTGAATGGAATTTTAATTGAGTAATAATACGATTTGAAAAAAAAAAAATCAGAATCCGAGAAACCTTTTTTCGCTTCATTGGATACTTAACAACAAATTCCTCCTCAAAAAGAAAAAAATAAATAAATTTTCACTTGGTTGAACGTTTAGCACTAGCACAGACCAGCTATAGGATTATTGATATGTTTATTACTTAGGAGTATATTCATAATGTTGAATTTTATGTAGACGCGCATGCACAAGACTAATCTTCTGAATGAAATATTAATGATTTAAACAACTTAAAAATTAAATTTTAGGCTGCATGAAAGCAAATTAAAAAAAAATTAGTTATGTTAAACATTTTCTATGAAAACGAGTGATGCTCGTTATAATAAACATAATCCAAAATTTCACTCTCCATGCTACTGGAAAGTTTGATAAATATATAATTAAGTACAAGGGCACAATTTCAGAACTGAAAAAAAAAAATGTAGCAATGTTTAACATTTTCCAAGAAACTGATTGCTCTTCATTATAATATGAGTAAACATATTCGAAAATCTAGACAATATCCATGCGACTGAAACGTTAAATTATTTCGGAATTGAAAAAAAACAAGGTAAAAAAAAAAAAAATGTGGACTGTCATTCTAAAATTCGTTCATCAAATTAATTATTATGTTCACATTATGTTCTTTTTTTTATCATAAGGCTTATCAATCAAATTTTGAGGAAAGAATCAATAGAAAATCACAGTAGCCAAGAAATCATCCGTAGTAATATTTTTAAAATTAACAGTATTTTTATATTTACATATTTTATTACAGCTATTCCCTTTAAACATTGGGGATATTCTTTCAGACAATAAAAAGAGGTAAAGTTATTACTACAAAATTTATAAAAATATTCTTTGTTAAAATATATTTTAGGTGTCTAGTATCAGTTTTGAATCTATGAAAATATAAGATATTTTAAGTATGAATATTACTTTAATGTAGTTTGGAAATGAGTTTGATAGAAATTTTCATCAATGATATACACATGATTAACCATTGTTATTAATTAATTTTCTTAAAGTAATTACCTTTCCTGTTCATTCCATCCAAAATTCAGGTGCTTCTTAAACGGCCTAAATTTGGCGTAAGGAGATGAGAGAGAAACTTTTAATGACTCGGAAAAGGTCATAAGTACATTAAAAAATAACGTCGAATACCATCTACTACCGATTTACTATCATCAAGAGGCGTGGCTTCAACAAATTGTTGAGTAGCAGAGCAAAATCTGAAATTTCTCAACTTTCAGATGGTCTAGAGAGTTTTCTCAGAAATTTGCCCATATTCAAAACAATTTTGAAAACTAAGCGCTTAAAATAGCGTTTACAAGAAATTTTGAGTTAAAATTATAATGATTTATATAAATAACTTTTGCAGTTTGAGGTAAGTTCCCAACTATCAAATTTCCGAATATTTCAGGTTTGCAAGTTGTTGAGATTGATGACATCACTTATTCCTCCCATCAAGACGTCTCTGCTATCATCTTTACGTTGAATTGTATTCATCATAATATTGGCGTGAAAATGTACATTCATTGCTACCCTTGATTTAGGGCAGGCGCGTAAGGTATATCATTCCGCATAACTATCTATTCCAGACTCAAGTTATGCCAAATAAACTGTAGTTTATAGAACAATAATTTATCATGATAGGTTCTAGAAAGGAAAAAGATATCATATAAAAATAAATATATAAAAAGAGGTGTAAAAAATTTTTTGCTGAATCTTCTGAAATTAAAAGGTGACTTAAATTACATTATTTTTATAATGATTAATTTATTCGTGCTCGATTATATATGCAAAGAATTTCTATAAGTACCTTCAATTTGTTACTTAAAACTTATTGGTAATATAAAAAGGTTTTCCTGAGTATTATTATTAGTAATCTGGGTTAATTATACATAATAATTACTATTTATAATTTTATGGAATGCTAAAAAAAATTATAGAGATCATGGAGGTAAAAAGTCCACACGCTTCTCACTAATAAGGTCACTCCAGGTGTTTTACGGTAGTGGGAGGAACGATCTGGTTGAAATATTGTCTGTAACTCCGTAGTTCCTCTGACGTTCTGCAAAAAATTGTCCTGTGACAGGCCCGACCATCCTTCAGGGCGCGACCTGGGCGGTTTTTTTTCTTCATTCCATCGACATGGAGTACGAATCCGTTTTTTTAAATGTTCAGGTGTAAAATAGTAGTTCCAATAGATCCACAAATAATAATAATAATAATTGAAACATTTTCACTTTAAAATATTATTATACTTGACAAAAAGAGGCAGAGTGTTATAATCTTGATAGTAAATACGATTACATAAACAAAGTTAAATTAGGATGAGAAATTTCCCCACTTCTTTATTTAACTCTGAATCAGACTGAACAGAAGTTCATTAAACTTGGAATAACTAGATGTATGGCACAAATAAATAAGCCACGAAAACATCCTTTTAGGAAATAGTGCAAAGAGAAGTCATTGGTAATTTCGTACATTCAGATCGATTTTGATGAAGATTTTGGCACCTACTTATTCGTGTTTTTGCATTTACCGATCACAAATAATTAATTTTGTTAACCAGCTCCCCTGTTATAAGGTTTTGTACTATTTATAATCTATTATTAAAATATTTTACAATAAATATTAACCAATTTAATTACTAGACATTCAGATAATTTTTTTTTAAATATTAAAACATAAATATAAAGGGCATTTCTAGGAAAATTAATTTAGATTCAATAATATTTTCAAAACTTTATTTATGACTGAATATCTTTATCATATTTATTTTATTTTATAAGAACCTTTAGAACCATGCATATTTATCCAGATTTTATGATTTATAGCATGTGTTAATTATAAGCGGCCAGTTTATCCATACAAGTTTTGAGTTCGTAATGTATCAGATTTTTTACTAAACTTCTATCAGTGTTTAATACTACGAGCCTTTAGAAGGAAGTGCTGGTGTCTTCTGGAAACCTGCTTTACCCTCGTACTCTGGAGGAAAAGTGAATGCTAATGTAAAGCTAAATGTAAGTATTAGAAATGAAAATATAAATGCCTTAAGCGTTTTTATTTTGTTATAATTTTTTTTTCCGTTTAATTGATCATTTTATTACATTAGAATCTTTTTTAAGAACCATATCAACTATATATTATTTATTTATTATGTTTAAATATATCTCTATTACTTCTTTTCCTTAAAAGAGGTAAAATTTAATGTTACATTAAATTATGAGATTTTAATTGAAATCCTATTTTCTAAATATGAGTAACGATAGTTTATCTCAGAGATAAGCAATTGTTATTTTTAGTTATTTAGATTTCAATCTGATATTTGCTTTTCTTCATGTGTTTGCCGGAAACCAATAAATTAAGAATAGTGTTTAATTAAAGGAATATGTAACCTAGAGATTTT
This sequence comes from Halyomorpha halys, assembly GCF_000696795.3. Taxonomy (NCBI): domain Eukaryota; kingdom Metazoa; phylum Arthropoda; class Insecta; order Hemiptera; family Pentatomidae; genus Halyomorpha; species Halyomorpha halys. Next base: position 1,588,445 of record NW_027108392.1, on the reverse strand, counting down.
AATTTCAATTTTTCATAACCATTTTATCAAGAAAAATATTTTTTGAATCAAAAGAAGATCAGAATACACATAGTAGTTTAAACTAAGATACATTTAAGTCCGAAAAAAATAAAATCTTTTTCAAATATATATCAAAACACCGTACTATTTCACAAAGTCAAAAAAACATGGCATCATCGAGAAATCTCTAAAATGATTCGTAGATTTTGTATTTTAATAGTATGACATACATTTAAATGTCATAGTAAAAATGAATTTTTAATATTTGAATAGAAAATTTAATTTAGTATTTAAATAGTGTAATAAAAATTTAAAGAGAATTATAATCCTATAGTTGATTTTTTCGGACTAGGATATAATACAGCTTAACAATACGTATTTGTTATTAGAAAATTTTTATATTTAAAATTGGTTCAATTAAGCTATTGAAAAGAATTCAAAGTTGGCAACAAATAAAAAACTAAATAAGAGTAGAGTAATTATTTTTATTTATTTAAATCAAGTGTTAATTATAATTAGTAAGTAAAAAATTTTTATAAGAAGGAACGCACAGAACTGGAAAATTTGGCGGAAGCCTGAGTTTTTTTTATTCACGAAAATAAATTATCTACTGTTTTACAAAAATATCTAATAGTTTAAAAAAGCTAAAAAGATCTGAATAAACTTATTTCAACTATTATTCAACATAGATAACTCACCGAAACTAGTTGAATAAACAGGAGAGGTAATAATCTAAAAAAAATAAATAAAATAAAAAATACGTATTAAATAACTATGCCTAAATAACGCTTAAGTACAACTTCATAAAAGCTATTTATAAGTATCAGTTGATACTAGATATAGACTAATATTTTAATTCATGACTCAAAAGATTACTGAGAAAAATTACCGTTTGATTGTTTTTTTTTTCCACCGTTGCATAAAGTTAAGTGGAAATTCCACGGTGACCTTGATACACGCCTAATTTATTCACGCATGTGAAGCTTGTCTACGCGATCGTAGTAGTTACGAGAGTTTTAGGATGGAACCACTGCTTTACCGCACGCGCTGCATTTCGGGCTAATAAAAGTCGTAGCCGGTCATTGACCTAATTATTTTTATTATCACTTCTTGCATTGATTGGAATTGGGCTGATAAGATAGCAAATTATTGCGGCTTAGGCCAAAAGGCTCTCCAAAAAACTGCGCGTCAATCTATGATTTAAATGACTTAATGGGAGCTTGAGTACATTAGGTTTTAAGACAACATCCAATTA
>NW_027108392.1:1545533-1587140 GCF_000696795.3 Halyomorpha halys | reverse complement strand
ATAATTTCGTGTGTGTAATGTACTGATGGAAATGTTAGTGTATTTAAAATGTGGAGAACGTATACTCAGACAAAACAATTGTGTTCTTTAATTTTTAAAAAATATTTTTAAACAATAATTACGTACAAATTTATGTAATAATACGTATAAAACCCTCGAGTGTTATTAAACGGTTTAGTTAAATAATTAAGATCAGTGGTACGTTGAATATACTTGAATAATATATATAAGAATATGAAATAATAATAATTTCAAAACTAGGAAACTTAGTTTTTAATTAGCTATGCTATTAAAAAAAAAGATAATTCCACATTTTCAATTAAGAAAGAAAAATGAAAACAAAAACGTTATAAAGGAGATCAAACTGCCACATTTTTTCAACTTTCATTTGATGTAATATTGTTACCTGCAAAGCTGAATTAAATTAATTTACGACTATTAAGAAATGGAAGTTACACATACATTATTACATTATTTTTTTCAAATGGAAAAATTCAAGGTTTAAAAATTAAAAATTAAATTGGAATATTAATAGTAAAAAAGAAAATTTAAATATCTTAATGTGCTCCCTTTTCAGTAAGAATTTTCGTTGAGCCAACGAAATCTGACATTTCCACTAATTAGAATCAAAATATCAAGTTAAATATGATTAAAATGAAGAATGTAAGCCAACTTTATTAAATAATTTTAGTGTGCAACAAAATATCCAGCGTTAACGGACATAAAGTTAGGATAAAACCTAATATAACTACTCAGCCTCATGAAGTGGCTACCCTTAATTAGGTGATAATCTGGCAGTCGAGTATGATTCTGACCAAATCATCTCCTTGCACAATCGTTGGTCTAGTAACAGTACTTCCTTAAAAAGTACTACTTTTGGTTTTTAAGGCCTATCACACTCACAGACGAGTTTGCGAAACTTGATAATGTGGACTCAAAATTGGAAACTCAAAAACAGGAGTTCAAAATTTTTCATCATAGCAATGCTTTCCGTTACTATATATTCCGAATATAGGTTAGCGAAAATAAAAATAAAATAATTTTGTTTTTTAACATCAATGAAGTTCACATTATATATTATAATTTTGTTTATATCACATAATTTTATTTATAATATATAATTACATTATAATATGAGCTCTAAGAGGTTAGAACGACTAACATCACAAGAAGAGTGGAGCAATGTGAACAGAGAATGGACCTCGAACGCCAATATTGTTTTGCCAACAGTCCTCAACACATTTCAAGGGCAAAGTTGAATGGTTTTCTTTTCGTTGCATAACACCAAGGATCGAATCGAATGACACCACTCGTAATTATTTCCTGGATCCTTTGAGGAACAGGTACATTTCATGATATAATGATATTTAAAAGAGTTCAATGAGTCAGCACAGCGTAAAAAAATAAAATAAATAAACTGCAGCAGTCCTATAATCAAATTCAAAGATAGAATTTATCGAGTAAGTACAATTTCAACAGCCAACAAATTCTCTCATAAACTTGACTGGTATTGTTGGAAAATAACACAAATCGAGTTTTCTCTACATAAAGCCATTTTTATTGATAAATTAATAATATGTATTAGAAATATTATATTCATAATAAATATATTCAGAGTAATCATAACTATATGTACGCCAATTCCTAGATTTTACAATCCTGCTTGATATATGTAAAATGTTTTTTTTCAAACACTCCTCTACTCGTTAAAAGTAAATGTTTATATTAAACAAAAGGTAGGATATATTCGGTCCTATTATTATTATTATATTATTAATGCGCATTCGGCATTTCGACTCTACACTATAGTGGACCTCACTATAGCCCTTAAAATACCTATGGGTAAAAGAAGGAAGGATTCACAACTGGCATCTTTTGTACTTCATTATTATTTATTTCAATTGGAGGATACGAAAAAAAAAAAAGTTCGGTCCAGCGGAACGTCTCTCCCCGTTCCAATAATCCACTGGCGTTAGCTACATGATTTTAACTACCTTAATCGGACTAACATTATAATGCGACAAGGCAGAAAAAGGCAATATTATACTAATGTATAATGTATACTAATGCATTTATCATTTCCATTATGTATGTATGTATTGTATGAATTTAATAATAAAGGAGGTTACGAAAAAAAAAAAAGTCCGGTCCTAATTAGGGGATTTTGGTGGTGGGGCGGGTAGGGAAGGATTCCCTTCTATTATTTGTGGTGTTCATTCGCTCCAAGGGAGGTTTTAACCTTATCCTCGAGCATCAAACTATACTCGTTATAAGTGAACGCAAATGTACTTAACATAGTCCGGCAGTAAGTATTCGGTTTTTCCTAAATGGTGGGCAAAACTCGTGAGGAATACAGGAATTTTCTTGAAGGAGAAGAGCGTACCTGAGCACCATTCTCTCTCCTCCCCTCATCCCCTCCCATAAGGTTAAATTGTTTATTTTTTTATTACTACTAAAATTCGTACAATGATTTTTTTAGGGTGCGAATAAAGGAATTTCGACTTGATTTCTCCATAGAAAAATATATTTTTCCACTTCGCTAGGTTTTTTGATCTAAATTACTTTAATACTGTGCCGTTATTATATCATTGTGAGGCAATAATATATGATATGAATCGATTTTTTCTCAGATGTAGAATAGCAAAAAATATAATCAATATTATTTAATGCGTATTCAAAAACCACTTTCTACCTACTGTTTAGAAAGCCATTTTAGGTTTTTGTGATTTTGAATACATTTAAAAAAGTTTTTGTTGTATATCTGAAAAAAAATCTATTGGTATATTATTACCTCACAATGTCATATTAACAGCACAGTATTAGAATAATTTAGACCAACAAACCTAGTGAAATTGAAAAAAAAAATTTTATTGAGATGTTGATATTCATTTTACGCACCCTAAAATATCCGTGGATATAATGTTATTTAAAAGAGTTCAATGAGTTATCACAAAGTAATAAAAAAAAAGTACAGCAGTAATAATAATAATAATATATTATTTAGTAGTAATAAAAAAATTAAATAGTTTTGCTCAAAATTTCGCCTTACTGGGTCCTTCGATTTTCTTTTTTCAAATCACAAACATTGAAATAATTTGTACACCACACCACTAATTTGCACTAAACTTCGAAGGGGTTTAGGGCCGTTTAAAATGCACGAAATGGTACAAATTATACATTCGTAAGCAAATTAGAATCGGAGATATGGAATAGAACGTTTGAGAAATTTTTCTTTATTTGAAACTCTTTTCCCTTTCAAAAAAAGGCACTTAATCATAAAACATATAGCTTGGAAGGGCGGAAATTCAACTTGTTTTAAACAGTTATAATTAGATTGAATTTGGACAACATAGTAATGAGTTATGAATTTATTTTGTTAACGTGGGAAATCGGCAAAAAAAAAAAAAGTTCCAAAAATTTCTATTTTTTTAATTCGAATATGAAAATTCGTATTTAGAAGTTTCAAAAGAAGCTAAAAACCAAAGCTGAGTTTTTTTTTTTTTTCTAAACAAAACCATTTTTTTTTTTACTTTACATGAGTGATCAATAACCTTTAGTTGTCATTCTACACAAAATATCAAATCTATTGGTATATAATAACCGTTAAATACATACAGAACAAAGACACCAAGACAAAATAAAGTATATATTTGTAGAAATGTTTTATGTTATCGTATGCATAAAAATATGTAAATTTTGTTTTTTATCCACTGGCAAGAACAATATTAGATGCATGTCCATCTAATAATTTTCGACCTAGTATTACCAAAAATGTGTCATTGAAACGATGATCTCATGTGCGTCGTCCCATGTTAGTGTGCCGACGTACTCACTGTTATGTCGCACACTCTCTAATTTTATAAAATATGGGTTAGAGAAAACTGGTTAGAGGCCAATGTATATTAAATTCAACAAATCAATTTTTTTAAAATTTTAAAAAACAGTTTCTTCTAATATTGCATTATAGGCTTTGAGCCCGATACAATTCATAACTGCCGCATTCCAGTTTGTTGATTAAGTTGGCAAAGATTGCCTAGTTTTATTACTATAAAGTGGATGGCATCTGCATATAGAAGGCTATTTCAATTTTTTATTCCCTTCTGTGTTCAAGGGAATTCTGATTCCTATAATAAAAAACTAATTTTCAATTCACGATCTTGTTAAATGTAATTGTTGTTTAATCGTTCACTTTATTACAATTTTTATGAAAATCCTGATCCAGCAAAAGTCGGCAGTGAAACGAAACATAAGTGTGGTATAGTTGTATATCAATGTCCATTCTAGAAATAAATTCCACTTATTAATTTATCTTCGAACGCATATTTGAGTATATGTATAAATTTAAATCATAAACCTTTTTTTTTAATTTTTTTTTTATTTTCCCGTCCACTTTTTAACGTATTATTTCACTTTTCAAACTTTTTCTGAAGACGGCCACGAGACCTGCGAATGTAAAACGTAAAGAGCGCTTTACTACGCTACCAATGGGTAGTTCAACTGAAATTACTTGTACTTCGTCATCATTGTAACATATATATATATATATATATATGTTTAACAGTTTCTAAAATTATTTGTCGTCACCCTCTCACACGCTTTCCTCTTCTAAATATTTAAACTATTTTCTCTCAATTTTATTTTTTCTTTCGATAATTTTAATTTTTAAATTATTAATAAATTAAAATATTCATATTTCTTTGCATTAAATAACATCATATTTTTTTTAATTTCCTTAATTATTTCTTTAATTATCCCTACTTATTTAATTATCTCTATATACATTTTATTTTCTACTTCTTTCACCACTGTAATTTTATTAATTTCATTTTGTACAATTATTTACTTTACGTCATTCTGTTTATGTTTTCTGTATTCATTGGTTATCTTGTTCTGTTGTTAGCCCTGATGAAGGCTAGAAATTTTGGCCGAAACGTTGGCACGATTAAATAAGTTATTTAAACTTATTTGTGTTATATTTTGACCACATCTTCTCCTCGTATTTAAATCAGAAACGTATTATGTATAGAAGACAAATACAAGAGTACTTTTTTCTTTTTTTTTTACTAGCTTAAGAAATCCTACAAAGTGAGCATTCATGGAATAGTTTTATTCTATTTTATATTGAAGGTTGAACGTCGCACTGAAAATTTTCATCTATAGTTTCATCCGATTGAGAATTAGATTAAATGTAAATAATATAATTTAATAAGCTCTAGACGATATGACGAAAGTATGCTTACGAAGAAAATGGTAAACCAATCGAAAGAAACATTTAAGCAGCCTGTTAAGGATCATCATTATTTCATCTTTTAAAATTGTGTGATTCGAGAACGTTTACTCACATTTTTAAAAACATTTTGTTAAAGAATTGTTTTCAACCTTTCAAAATTTTATTTTGATGTCAATATAGGAGTCAAATCTCGATATGACTCACGTGGAATGATGCATAGCTGAATCAAAAAGAAATTTTTCGTTGAGTCCCAGAGCATTGTAAACTTACAGCATCCTATCCCAAGATGTTTCAAGTCCTTCCCGCTTCTTATTATATTAAATCAATATTAATTACAAATATTATAGCAACCCATCTGACGTTGCTTTGGTTTGTTATCAGGTATAGCCTATTGCATTTTATTCTAGTTTGCCGAAAAAAGGCGATATTCTGTTATATTCCAATGGCTTTCATTCACAGGGCATTGGTGCAATTGTCCAATTAAATTTCTCCTCAATTCATTTCTATCGCACTTGTAATGCAGCAATTATTTTTTTTTTATTCTGAGATTCCTTAAATATATTGGTCTTATTAGTTTATAAAAAAAAAATTTAGTTCTATGTATTTTTCTATAAGAAGTACTTATTTGTTTTTTGTTGTTTAAACAGTTTGTAAAATTATTACTACCATTGACAAACTTACGAGCTATCATGGATTGCCATTCTCCTAGCAACCCTTCAAAGGATGAGTCTCTTTAAAAATGTTTCACAAATTCATGCAAAAACTATTTTTATGTACAATAGTATTTCATATAGAAAAACTTCTGTGGCCGACAGTCTGTCGTTTGTGTTGCGTGCACTGTATAGCATCCCCCTTGTTCATTTCTAACTTACATCGATAGTTAATTTATGATTAAAGGTTCAATTATTTTAACTTGAAAATTGCAGAAGGGCATAATAAAATAATAAGGGAAATTAAACGAGGGCTGCTTCTAAAGACTGGTCGAATTATTATTAATAAAATCTTTACTTTCTTCTACTTCATCTGCAGGGCAGGTGATTTTTAATTTGGGAAGCATGCAAAATTTATAATTTTTCAAACTTTTTATCCTGACCAGAAATTCATTTGTAAATATAGTAGTCTTGTCATTAGACATTAAAAAATTGGTTGATTTCTTTAGAGTACTGTGTTTTTTAGATTGTAGGATGATAGTCCGATTATTTATTAACTAACGGGTAACTATTTATTGGTAACCAACGTTTCCAATTACATTAGGTTAACTATTAATCTTCCAAGACTGAGTTTTTTTTAACAATATCCACTAAATGCGAAAGTTTGACATGAAATTTTATACATTTGACATAAAACAAAGTCGCTTCCGTTATATTACTATTATTTATTAAGCTGGGGACCAAAAAAAGATATTTTTTTTTTGCAGCAGCCTTGGTGTTGAAATATTAGATACTAAATTAATTTAATTAAATGTGAAATTTAGATACAAGTCTGTATTGAAGTACGCGAATAGTATTAAGAACTAGAATGGACCAAACACCTATTGTCAATAAATTAATTTTAATAACAATTATGAAGAAGATGGCTAGGAGTGAGGTCACAAGAAAACAACTATTTATTTGCCGATGTTTCACCCCACTTTGTAGAGCTTCATTTCTAAAGATAAAGATACAAAAACAACTAAAAATATTTTGACATAATAGGATAAAATACAAAAGGTAAATTAAGGTAGGGTTAAAATTATATAAATATAAGTGAAAACAAAATAATATACAAATGAAAGAAAAGGGTAAATAAAATAATAAAAATATAAAATATACTATGATAAGAATATACAGAATCACGCAAACTATTAGGTAAAACGAAAAATATACGTACTAACATATAAAAAAGAAAAGTAGAAATGAAAAAACAAAATTTAACAGTAAAAAACGAAACATCAATAGATTATAAATAAATCTGATTTATTCTTTATTCATTTATTATTATAAGGAAATTAACTTAACAAGCTTAAGTTGAATGCAGAGACTAAGGCAATGGGATCTAATCACCTCCTGAAAACTATTCCTGATATTCAAACCTTATTCCTTATTTTATAACGTTTTATAATTTCACAATTTCTTTTTTATTATGTATTTTACCCTAAGGCTCTAAAGCCTAATTTAATAAAGAATATTATTAATTTTATTGTGTATATTCTTGCTAGACTTTTATGTAATCTTAACTTATTTCTTTATTTTTTGTTTTTAGTGTGTTAAAATTTTGTTTTCACATTTATATAATTTTAACCCTACCTTAATTTAATTTATGTATTTTATCCCATTATGTCAAAATATTTTTAGTTGTTTTTATATCTTTTTAGCTCTGATAAGCTCTAAAAAGTGGGGCGAAATCTGGGCAAATAAATAGTTGTTAACTATTTTTGTTTTCTTGTGACCACACCCCTGACCATCTAATTCGAATTAATACGGTCAATTATTTGTATATATAATTTTATAATAAACTTAACTACTTTTCAAGTTAGTTTATTTTGAACGCCTTCAATAAGAAATTATTGTAGTTTTTTGATTGCATTTTGTTATAATTCTTTACCTAATAAATGGGGTGAATTTACACAATGCCCTACATATAGACTATACATACTAGAGCCGGGAAGAAAAAAAGGCAGTTATCTCACCCCAATTTTTGATTATTTTAATGAAAACTTGGTATAATTACTAGTCAAAATTGATGAGTCTGCCAAGTATAGGTAGGGGGAATAAAATATGGCGGCTGTTTCAATACCTTAAAAAAACACTAATTTTTCATTCAGAGCTCTATATCTTAAAAACTACCAACTACACCAGAAAATTTAAGAGGACATTATTTAAAGAAGAGTAAATTTGCTGAAATATTAGCCCTAAAAGAGCTATTTACGGTCCAATAGTTCTCGAGATATAGCTTTTTAAAAAGCAAAATTACTTAAAAATCTACTGAAAGATTAGTAGTTAGTTAATTTATTTTGAGAATTCTATATCTCAGGAACTATGTGACGTAAAGATGTCTATTAGCACCCAAATTAAAGCTAGTTCAATGAGCTATAAAGTAGTTTATGACCTTTACCTTCGTAGGAATGGTAGTTTTCATGATATTTGCTAAAATAAATTTATTTATAGTTGTTTGGAGAATAAGTTTGATTTATAAAAAACTTTATTTCAGAAACCATAAAACATACAAATGTCTGCCAGTGCTCAAATTAAAGCTAGTTAAATTTACTACAAAATAGTTATTATGTTTATCTTTATAGGACTAGTAGTTTTTATGATATTCACATATGAATATAAATTTGGCAAATGAAAATTTGTTGAACAACTATAAATCAATTTATTTTAGCAAATTTCATGTAAACTATTAATCCTGCGAAGATAAACATCATTACTGCTTTATAGCTCATTAAACTAGCTTTAATTTGAGTGCTAATAGACATTTGTACGTCAAATGGTTTTTGAGATATACATTTTTCAAAATAAATTCACTAACTACTGATCTTTCACTACGAAATGTTGCTTTTTAAAAAGCTTTATCTCGAAAACAATTTAACGTAAATAACTCTGTTAGGGCTCATATTTTAGAAAATTTACTCTTCTTTAAATGACTTCTCTTAGGTTTTCTTGTGCTGTTGCTACTTTTTAAGATATAGAACTCCGAATGAAAAATTAAAAAAAGTTTTTTTTGTCGCTTTGAAACAGCCACCATTTTTTATTCTCCCTACCTACACTTGGCAGACTCATCAATTTTGACCATTAATTATACATAGTTTTCGTTAAAGTAATAAAAAATTGGGGTGAGAAAACTGCCTTTTTTCTCCTCTTGGGCTCTTGTACTATATTGTTACTGGTATTCTATTGGCAGTAATGAATCCCTATATTATGTCAGGCTCGATATAGAATTTTCGACATTTTTGAAAAACTAAATTTAATATTGATGTCCTTTGATGCTATTTGTTCTTGGTTATTGGCTTCTTCGATGACGCTGCTCTTTTCGATAATTTGACTTGGATTAATTAATTTTATTACGAACATATTTTCATGTATATGTACATTGAACTTGTATTTTTATTTTTATTACAAAATTAGTTTCATGTAAACTCTTCAAACATTTTGCAAACCGTTTGAAAAAGTGCCAAGATCACTTCATCGCATCTGAAGAAATCATATGTTGAACCTAAATAAAAGAAGGAGATAAAGAAGAGATGGTTTATTGGTGGCGTAGCCAGTGAATGAGGGTTGAACTTGAACCAGGCAGCAACCCGTCGTCCTTGGTATCCCCACCTTGGCCAACCTAAATCCAGCAGAGCAATTACTGCTCTCGGCTCTCCTCTTGTATTTCTTCCTACATCTTATACTGCTACTGGGCTTCAACTCCCTATCCGAGGAGTATAATGTTAGATAACACGTAAGATAAAATGGAGACCAGCTGAGATAATCGAAAAAATAAAATAATCTAATAACTATAACTTTTTATTAGCTATAATGGAAGTGGAGTGGATATAATGATGTTCTTGGCTTCTTTATTTGTGTTCAATACATAATAAGAAAAAAGAAAAAATTTGAACTCTCTGTAGGGACAGTTTTTATGTTTGATTTTCTAGCAGCAAAACCGTTTGAGAAATAAGACATTCGAATGTAAAACGTGGTGACTGAAATTCTGTATGAATTGAATTTTCTGGTATCACTGGCTTTTTTGATAGATTATTGAATGAATCTTTAGGAAACCATATTTCCTAAAGATTCTTTCAATAATCTCAAGAGAATTTCGATATTAAGTTATGGTAAGTTTAATAATAAAGTACAAACTAATACTATTAGTCTTGTAGTTTGTATTTGGAACAATTTCACTGACTTTTACTTTGTAGTTATTAATTCCTATATTACCACTAATTCTATAGAATCATTTTCTTGGTCTTGTAGATAAATAATTATTTTTTTCACTATGCAATCCGTTATATTTTATTATATTTTTGATTTGTATTTATAAAAATCATGATAGTATTTTCTTTTATTTATATATTTCTTTATTATTATTATTTTCATTTTTTTTCTAATTCGGTGAGTACTATTGTTATCATTTTCATTTTTCTCTTTTTTTTGTTTTTTTTTCTCTTTCTTTTGTTTTTTTACTTAATGTCATTCATTTCTGGCAGATTGTATTATTTTCTTCAATAAAATAAAATAAAAAAAATTTCCAAAATTGTAACATTTACACCATTTTCGAATTTTGTTTTCTTAAACTCAGCATTATTTTTCATATATTTAATAAAAGGAAATATTGAGAAATGACATCATTTTATATATTTTATCCATTATAGTCTCAAAACCTTTTATTTTCTTTACAAGTCCGATTAACAAATGACTGTGATAAAGAATTTTAATTTTTGTTTTAATTTGAAAATTGACAAATTAGAAATTGTTGAATTGACCTGGGCAGAATAGCCTGCATGAAGTTGCGTATTTAAATTATTTAGTAAAAAATTGTTTTAAGATTGTCCCTGAGGATGGCCGAATTGGCCGAAACGTCGGACTTGTAAATAAAATAAAAGGTTTTGAAACTGTAATGGATAAAATTTAAATTATTAATTTAAACAACATTAACCAGTCTCCAGAAAGTCTTTAAGATTATAAATAAAATATTTGTGTTAGGTAATTCAAAAATTGCAGTCTAGTAAACCAGACTTTTTTTTTGTTTACAAAAATAAGGAGAATTTAATTTTCTTAGAAACATCTGAAATCGTTTTCAAGCTGCTTACCGACGCAAAGTTTTGTAGTGTTGAATAATCATGAATTATTCATCTTTTTTAATCAGTCTCCCACGAGACTAAAAATTCTCCAGTTTCAGAAAAACTCCCTTGCTTAATATGCTTTAAACCTGTATTGAGTAACTTGAGCTTAATTTAGGAAAGATATTTTCATTTTGTTTCATAAGTAATTTTATCAATAAAATATAATTCAGCATTTTTGTACTATTTTAAAATTATAATAGTATAATATTTTTTCTTATGCGGAATCGTTTTGAATAAAGCAAAAATTTAAGTTTTACTTGTGAAAAAATTTGAATTTTTGTCTTCTATTCAAACTTAATAAAATGTTAAATCTACTTTTGAATTTATTTGCTATTTTTTTTTTTAAATTTATTTCGTGGGATACATTCTTCTACTTCTGAGTTATAATTATTAAAATTTCAGCAACCACTTGTATAACATGCAGCACATTAATCTATAAATTTTTATTTTTCAAAAAATAGTATTATTTTTGAAATAGTCAATTTTTTTCTTAAACTGTCAACGACTAGTAAGCGTATCCTTATTCGGTCTACGTCTCACACCTGTTCAATTGATTAAGATAAATATGACGAGACTATATTACATAACTGTGAAGAGATATTGGCTTAATACATAAACATGAGTAGCAGAGAATACTGTTGGATAAGCAAGCTTGGTTTGTTTTTTTCAAACATACTTCGCTTAGCACTTTTAAAACCACATTGCTAATCAAAGAAAGCATAAATTAATGAATTTATTTTTTTTTTTGGCCGTAATAAAACTGTTGTAACTAGGTTATTTACAGTGCGGAACTTTTTTTAGCTGTAAATAAAAATTTAAGGTGTCCACTGCACTATGTTGTGACAGTTCAGATTTTCAAATAGACAATTTCTTTGTTATTATTTTTATTCAAACATTTTCTTAAATGATATGGAGTGTTAGTACTATAGCAATACAATATTTCACGGGTTTTATGAATAACAAAACAGAAAAATGAGTATCATCAATACTGATAATCCATAAACATTAAAACACGTTTATGATTAATGGTATAGCTATGTCTATTATGTAAATTGTTCTTGTGAACCCATCATCAACGAGTGCAAACAAGGTACATGGCACATCACGTATATAAAAACAAAGTACTTCCTACAGCGTTGAAATTCACGTCACGTTTCGAAGTTTGGTGAATCAGGAAAAGAAACAAAGCAAAACGGATGCAGTAATCTTACACAACAAAATGGCACTGCTTCAAAAACAAAAGGGTTTCAATAACTGTAAAAAGTATCTGAAAAGAATATGTAGATATGAGATATAGATATTCTTTTCGGCTTCTTGCGTTGAGATTGTATTTCCTTTCTTTTTTTTTATCTTAATTTAATTTAATTAATAGAGTAGCAATGGTAGATTTATTTTCTGTCCTGTCAACCGAAGATCAATAATAAACTCTTTAAGTTACTACTACTCAACCTGTACCAATTGTATAAGCTGAAAATGAGATAAGAGGAAATCCTAGAGTGTGAATGCTGGCCTTATCTCTTCAAAGTATAACTGTAGGTCAAGAAATTTTAATTTTTATAAGGATCAGAATTCAATGAGTCGTAAGAATAGTTGTAAAAAAAAGGTACAGTCCTGATGCTAATAAAAAATTAATAAAATTCATGATTAAACTGTTTGCCAAGTATAGAAGTTAGTACAACTTCCTTATTTCTTATCTATATATCAAGGTTTGATAAAAAAAAAAAAAAAAAATCAATATATTTCTTTTGTTGTTAAAGGATAATAACTCAGAGAGGAGCCGTGTTTGAATTATATACGTATCAAGAAAAATTATTTTGTGCATTCTTGGCAAAATTTGATAAAATTAACACAGAACTATTTTCACACTAATCTCCAACTTTAGTTAAAATCGGACTAGCCATTTTTAAAATATAGCTATGTCAAGAAAAATATTAGAAATTGCGCATGCTTAGCAAAGTATGAAGGATGAGATTTGATAAAAGAAATTACTGGGTCATGTTTTCAATAAATTATGAATTTCTCCCAACTTTGAACGGGATCAGTTTTAGATTAATTTTTATTAATATATTCTTGTTTGAGAGTGGTTTAGTTTATTTAAAAACAAATTTGATCCTTTTTTTCTCAACTTTTCAAAACCTTCCAACGTTTCGACCCTCAGGTCATTTTCAAGGATACCTACAAAAAGTCTTTTTTATTATTTTTATATAAAAATTTCATTATTTCCTTCATCAGTATGTAAGTGAAGAAAATAATGAAATTGTTATATAAAAATAATAAAAAAGACTTTTTGTAGGTATCCTTGAAAATGACCTGAGGGCCGAAACGTTGGAAGGTTTTGAAAAGAATAAAGTTGAGAAAAAAAGGATCAAATTTGTTTTGGAAGAGATCAGTTTTGTTTTTTTTTAGTCGAGCAGTACTAAAATATAAGTGTGTTGGTGAAAATAGTGTTTGCGAAAGACTAAGCGAAAGTAGTCGATAGAACTTGCTAAAATAATATATAGGGCCATCAAGATACTAACCTCAACGATGTCTAACAATTTTATCAATCTAAGATTGCCGTTAATAGCTGTATGCCAGAACAAGTATTTGACTACAGACAAACACGGAACCAACTTTGTTCCTTAATGTTAAAAACGCCATTAGAGATTTTCGTTTTTGAGGAATAAATGATTTTAAATTCCCAACATATTTACAAGTTTTACCTACGTACTTCTGATAGTGAGTAAACAAAAATAGTAATAAAAAAAACATACAACAATCAACGTTCGAGAAAGTAATTTTATTTTTTAAAATTATTTTTGAGAATTTTGAATTCTTTTCGCATCTTGTTAAGAATCCGATAGTCTTCAGTATATTGTGGTTTTCCTGTTTAAACGTGATGTACTTACTGTACAGGAACTAATTCACCTTTCCAACATGCATACACATATTTTTACATTGAGAATGCAACGTTAAATGAAGAAAACAGTCGCTGTAAGAGTCAAGGCTCGCCTCAGATATCAACACAAAACCCTGGATCCGGTCCAAAGTGACTGAGCACGTCAGAGAGCTGTGGCTTGAAAAGTGAAAAACTAACCTAAGCAAAAATAAAATAGACAATCGTTCAAATTGAAAGACATTCTTCTTCCATCACGTTTAAAATTGTAAACTTTATCACAATGGAACAGAGAGGAAGAATTATTTGTATTTTAAATAATTAATCACTAAAATAAATTATAATTATCATTTAGGTTCCTCTCAAATGCGTCTACATATTATCAACAATCAGTCTGATATGATTTTTACTTCCATAGGTAATAAGATAATAGGAAAAAATTGTCTAAAAGTGGATTCAAATCTTTATCAAAATATCTAGCAATCTTAAAAATCATTTATACAATTATAAAAGCCTTCAGGCAAACTGTTGCAAAAATCTTGATGGTCTGGAAGCATTATGTTATGTCTAGTTATGGTTAGTTGATACTACTTTAAGTATCAAAAGGGGGTTTTTAGAAGAACTTAAAAAATTTAACAGTAATGACCGAGATAAGTTCTATGTTTTACAAGTCGAAGAAAATGTTACAATTAACATGGTCTGTGCTTAAATTTTGTATCATTATAACACTATCCAGAGGACCTGATAACAGAGCAGGCTGGGGTGAGGGTACCAAAGTGCTTTTAAGAAGGTTGTGCGTTCGAATCCCACCTGAATCGGTTAAAATTTATTTCAAAGCGGCCTCGAGATATATATCATGGCATTCCTAATTTGGGCCTCAGTGTAGGGGAGGGGAAGTAGTAAGAAGTAAGAAGTAGGAAAGGTGCAAAAAGCACTTATTTCGGCTACCATTTTAGCAATTTTAATGTTGCTACAGTATGTGTTAATAAAATCCATAATAATACTTAAATAAAATATTTTTAAAAAAGTTGCGATTTAGCAAAACGGCTTGTATGATTTTTGTTTTAAAGGTTGTTGACATAATTCAAATTATGATTTTAGGGATTGATTTGAAAATAGACAATATGTGATCCAAAACGTTATCTAATTAATTATTAAAAGATGTATAAAGTTTAAGGGGATTTATTTTCCAAGAAATTGCTACATGGAAGAATGAATGATTCTTAGCATAGTGTGCATATTATTATTATTTCAAATAGTTTCTGCTTTATAAAACGTATATTGCCCTCTCTAGAATTATCTCATAAAAGTTTTAATTTTTTCTCGACAATTATTATTTTTTCTTAATATTTGTACAACAGTAATATTTACATGGTGGTGTAACCCCATTCACCATCGTCATTAAATGTGTAAAAGCCGTAATTACGTAGACAATGAGGTCTCCTTTGATACCTTATAAATTTCTTAATATAATATTAAATATTTTCTAATTTTAATCATTTTATATATAAAAATATTAACTCCAATTCAATTCTGGTATGTTCAGAGAATCCAGAATTCAATTTCAACCGATAATAGAGTAATTCGTGGCATTACATATTACATTATGTTGTTGTTTACAACGTTGAATTGTGCATCAGATTATTTCAAGGATTAATGATTAAAAATATTGGGCTGAATATATTCGAATGATTTCGTAAAAATTTGAAAAACAAATTTATGTCATTTATATTGCAGTAATACAAGTATACTGATAATTATTTATATTTTACTTTCTTATTTATTTATAAATTTATATACAGGCAGTATATGTCATGAATTAAGTAACAATAGTATAAATACAGAAGTAATAGCATTGATACTGTGTTAATGTTTCTCAATTACTACAAAATAAATAATTCATAGCGATTATAAAAATTATGACTATTTTTTTTATTATAACTGTCTACTTTAATTATTTCCATGGCTCATTATTTCATTTAGAAAAAAATAATAATAGTGATAATAACGGTAAAACGAAAAAAAACAGGGAACCAGGGCCTGATTAAAAAAAAGATGCGATACTCTTTCCTGTCTTCGTGGTTGCCTGCTGTTTGAGCTAAAATATTAGAAGGTTAAATACCTATAACTTTGAAATATGAAAAATTTTCAATTCTTTGATGAAATTTTCTAGCGGTCACACTTTTACACAACCCTTTTTTTGGTTTTTATATTTTTATCTTGAAAAGGAATTCCCTCACGGGCCAATGGTCCTCTATCCATCGCCTACCTTATTTTCCGCCAATCCGTTGGGGCCCAATCCTAACCCTCCTGATACCCATATTGTATATATTCCACCAGAAATTCCTAATTTCCTCCACAAAGATATCCTGTGAACTTCATGCTGAGAATAGAGAAAAGAACGTCTTTTGTAACGTCCAACATTTCAATTAAATTAATTTATAAAATATTCTTTATTGCCAATGAACAATCTATCATATCACCAGCTCTCGAAACATTAGTAAATCAAGAGAAATTGATTTTATCTGAGCCGCTTGGTATAATGGCACATAGTTCATTCAAACATTGGTCATTTCAGAGATAGGTAGTTAATTGGTCTTGAGCGAAATGAGAATTACAGGTCATTACATATTAAACAGTAATTGAGATTGTTTCCTTATATGCAGTTGTAACAATAGTAAACTCACACTTTTCAATTACTCTAAGATTTAATTGTCAAGCGCTCAAAACATACAATTCATGACAAAATCCTCATAGGCATTACTATTATCAATTCTTTTTGAATATAGACCTATTTCATTCATCATAATACGTGTCCGTATTTTTGATTAGCTCAAAAAAAAGGATAATAAAAAATGTGTTCATTAATGTAACTTATTATTATTGACACGATTGACCGTGGAGGTCCTCGCCCGATGAACTTAGGAAATACATCGCGCGTACCATGACGTCTTGGTTTTCTTAGGGTGGGTTCGTCACTCCCACGCCTATTTTTGTGAGTGCCACCCATTGGCTAACGGGCCTCACAAATACCCAGGGGGAGGAGGCTGAGAGTGAGTATTGCATAATTATGTGCTTGAAAAAATCCCGAATAGGGCCGGGGACTCGAACTCTCAACCATTGGGTTGGCAGACAGGTGCATTACCACGCTGCTACCGTCACGCCCTTTATTAATATGTAACTTAATCTCTCTAAAAGCGTTTATAAGCTTTTATAAGAGTGTAATAATCTCTTTCAATAAAGTATTTCACCAAAATATAGATACTTTTTTGTAGACTCACAAAAATCTAAAATTTATCAACTTTTTGACATAAAAAAATGAAAATGGAAAGAGTGATACCTCCTTCCCTACCACCCCTCATGACGATGTCCTCTGTACAAGATTCATTCATTTATTTGTACTTAAATATCATCGTTTAGCAAAATATAGTGATTTTTCCATGTTATTTACATAAAATCGGCCACAGCTTTTACAACGATTCTATCATCAAAGGATGATGCCAGTCGATTCATAAATATAAGAAACGGTACCTTAAACGACTTACTTTTAGATAATTCTTTTGGAAATATCCTGCCCCTCTCCCTATTTCGAACTCTCCCAGGGAGGTTGTCCCTCGTAATTCCGGAGGACTCTGAGGATTTCGGTTTTCATGCCCAAGAAAAAATTATGCCCAAAGTTTCAATAATGAACAAATTTTGTTGTTGGTTGGTCGATTTGAATCTATTTCTCCAATTTGACTTTTGAAGGGCATGTTACAGTTAGGGATCACCGATTTTAACCAAATTATGTTTGGTAATTTTACATCCAAAAATATTGGACACATGTTTCGGCGTTCATATGAGCGTTTCAATGGGCTCTGGAAGCATATATATAAATGATAGATAAATAGAAGAGTTTAAGAACTACTTTATTTTTTTCATAGTTTTATACTATAACTAAGAGGACCCTCCAACAACGGACCAGCCCCATTATACAAATTATACAAATGTTCATTTAATTGTATTACTCGTTGCACGAATTATATAACTGTAATTTATATTTTGTAGTTCAGATTATTTTTTCAATATACTGTAAGCAGGAAAAAAAGAATTCAAGTCAGTATTCAAGAATTCCAAATTGTATCCCAATTTATTAAACCTTATATGTAAAATAAAATATTAGAAGGTGATCACTAAATGTAGAGATTATTTTGAATATACAAAAAACATTCAATAACAAAAATTATGCTTCATAGATTTATATCGATGAGCTTAACCGACTTAAAAAAAACAAAAAAAAAAACTCGTTTTCAAAGAACCCTAACAATAAATTGTTTTACTCCAAAAATCTCTCCAACTATTAAAAATGTAATAAAAAAAAATTAAAAACGGTAAATGAAATTTAATACCCAAATTTCTAGGAAATTGAAAACACGAACTAAATCGACTAGATTTACAAAATTTAAAAATGGAATACTAAGATCACTTTCTGATTCGGCAGTCTAATAATCAAAAGGGTTTATACTTGCATATCTCCAATGAAAACAAACATTTGAAATTTTCCTGATTTCCTTGACTCCGGCATACTCTAACCAAATTCAAGTGCATTGATGCCATCAGAAAGATCTTTTTTCTGATGATTTGAAGGATATAATAAGCGAGTCTGATTGGTGTCATTTCGTTTATGCTAACTTCCATTCAATAGTACAAAAAAATGGAAGTTGATCGGTTGATTTCGCAAGAAGCCATGAAAAATCTTGATTTTTGGATACAATTATGATCCTCTACCAAATACAAGTGATCCATTTACCAAACAATCTTCAGCTAAATACCTGGCCTATATTATTTATTATTAAATTTATAGTATCTTATTTTAACCATTTGTAGTAATGTGTGAATAAGATAGAGCTATAGAATCTGCATACAAGAGCTATTCGGTGCATTGATGACGGATGAAGTTAATGAACTTCTACCCAGGTCAGGAAAGTCAAGATCATGGGTCGCTCAAGGCTACATTTGGATTCATTTTTATTTTTCATCCTCTCTTAGCATACTGCAGATTGGCTAACCAAATTACAATAGTACAAATTAACCTACGTCGAAATCAGTGAAAAATGGGAATGAAATGAATTAGAACATACAAAGAGAGGACCAATCTAAATAAAAAATTTAATGCCTGAACCGGCGCCGGTTAGAATCCAGCTTAGGAGTCTTTTTTTTGTTTCTGTGGTGGTCCCATGAAATGAGAAATTGACCCTCTTCCCTGGTTAGAATAGGTTGGTTACTTCTAGATAACCCCATCCAGAGATGACCAGAAAGAGGATCATAAAAAAATATAACAAACGTGGCATGGAAAATATTATATTATAGATTTTCCCTGGTCGGAGTCTGTTTCTTAATAGCATACCATAATAACTTTAACAGACCATCTTCTTTTCAGACGCCTCACAGCTTAATCGGTAATGGATTGGTATAAAGAATAAAAACTAGTGGGGATTGTGTCAGCGATAACCGTTGGTTGATACCTTGCAATCGATTGTCCCGATTCGTATAATCGATACTGGAGATAATATAGTCTGAGACCTCGAGCAAAAAATCCAAAAGTGCTGGCAAAAAATCTGTACATCTAATAGTTCATGAGATGTAGTTTTTCATAAACCAAAGGTCCCAAACGAGCAAGTTTGGAAGCTGTGATGTTCATTCTTCTCATCGACTACCTTGAACGAGTATCTTAATCTTTTGCACCTAGCCAATTGTCATTGAATTTAGCAATGTGTTACCAAGGACTTCAACCTGTTGTGACCAGCATAAACAGCTCTTTCGGTTCCTTTGATAGAATTCAAGATCATTTTTTGTATTCTCCAGACTTCCCAACTGGAAAGGAGCAGTTTACCTCTACTCTGCCAGTTTGCCTAAGTATATATAATTTCTTCTAAGCCTTGGTCTGATATTTTTACATTTTTTATCGTTATTATTTTATTTTATTTATTTTTTGACAAATTCACTTTCCTTCCAGTTTCAAGTAATTTATTGAAACGTACTGTGATCAAAGTGATCCTTATATCAAAGAAAATGCATCTTGATTAAAAATTCAGTTCAGCGATCGATCGTTTAAGGCTCTAATTAATTATTATAAATCTTTAATATTGAGATTTGTTGTTTCTATGATTCGATTATAGCTGAAGACTGTACTCAATGAAAACTAAGGACGTGAATCAATTCCGGTTACGCCATCGTAACCTCCGAACGAACAACGTGGTAAGAAACGATCTTGAATAAGTTCAAGTGCAAACTGCTTAGCGCCGTAGCGACTAAATAAATCAGATGGTGCCTAAATCTAAGTGCGCTCACCGGGACCTTGACATTTGTGGCGGCCACAGCTGACTACCGCAGTTGGCAACACTGCTCCCCCTCCACAAACGCGTGCCACAAATGTGCCAGCCTGGTCCTAATTAATGGCAACAGTTCACTGAATATTAATCAACTTTTATGAATTATTTCGGCAAATTGCCTGCCTTACTCTCACTCTCTTTCTTGTTCTTGTTTACGGTGCTCGTTATTAACCTTTATAACCTTCCCTCGTTGAAAGGGAAAGAAATAGATGCCTCTTTTATAAATGGTTAGCTATACCGATGCAAATGCAATCTTGATAGCTTGTTAATAATCCGTGAGAGCTTTGTGAAATCTAATTATTTTTCGTATGATCACGATTTGCTAGGTGTATCAGTGAAGAGTTCCAAAACGAAGACTGTCAGACGAAACGATTCAATGAAAAACTAAATCTTCACCAATAAATAGAGTGTTAGTTGTTGGCTGTAATCTAAAATTGGTTTCGTCTTGTAACTTCGTTTGTTTTCAAATATTTGAAGTAATGCAATAAAGCTCCCATTGTTGTTGGGTAGTGATTGCTTAGCGTTTATATAAAAGAACTCTGACAGAATTTTCTGTTATATCGGCCGTAGATATAGACTCTTGGTTTTGGGGAACGGGGAAAACAGTCTCCTGGAGTACACCAATCCTTAGTTAAATAAGGGCCTGGTATTTTATTGTTTTGGATTTTATTATTAGGTCTATTTATTTTCTCTTAAATAGCTCTTATTTATTGGACATTGGACATGAAACATCATAAAATTCAACATGTTTGTACAGAAAATGATATAATGAAGTGTTGTACCTAGCAGAAGATTGAAATAGTAGAATATTCCATCTTACATTATGGTATTTAGATAGACTATAAACGTTTTGGTTGACACTTAATCTACAATTGTTTTTTTGTTTAAAACTTTATTTACTGATATATATTACAATCTGCCACACCTTTGTGGGCAATAGATAATAGTGATGAGTGATCACATTCTTACTAAAATAAAATAAAATAAAATAGAATGAAAAATAAATGAAAAAAAAAGTACATAAAAATAAATAAAATCTCTCTTAAAATATATACAAACAGAAGGATAAAGAAAATGAACATAATCAAACTATGTGCATGAAAAAATTAATAAATTAAATAAAATAATGATAAAAATAAAAGAATCTCTAGTCACATTTACACTCCTATATACAACAATTGATTTAAATAAATTGAAGTAAATCAGTTTTTTACCTGTTCTGTTAGTTTTATCATTAACCTTTCCCTAAACAAAAGATGGAAGAAGACAAGTGGAAGAATTGAACGGTAAAAATTCGTCCTGCTATCTCATGAAAAAAGTGTTTTAATAATATTCACCAACACTTACAGTGCACAATTCAGAGGCCGTAAATTTACCAGTTTGTCTTCAGATGGGATTAACTATTTTATGAAGGGATTTTTAAGCCTATTTGGTAGTTTTTGAAATCTTTACGTTCAGATATATTAACTTTTCCGAGGCTACTCCGCCCCTGTCAGCTAGCTTATCGCTTAACAAATCTGTTCTAGGTGAAAAAGGAAACATTCTCTTTACGATTAATATTATATTTAGTTTTTTTTATAATTATTGAAAGCTTATTTATTATGTCCAACTAAAGGTTTTTATTTCGAACGAATCTTTTCAAATCCGCTGAGTCCGTCGAAATAAATAAACGCGAAAATTTACTGAATAAGAAGTGAAATATCGTTTTTGAAATCCCATGTTATGAAGCAGTTTTTTTTTTTTTTTAAATAATCTTATTGTCATTAAGTATAAAAAGATTTTTTTATCCGTTGAACTTAATTTTAATAAAGTATTTACTTTTTATTATTTCGATTCGTAAGAGACCTTTTTTTGTAGAGGTTACGTTTAAGTAGTATGAAAAAGATTAGCAGAAGACTATTTCAGGGAACGTGTATGTGTGTAGCTGTATAACATTTTAGTAAACAATCAACAAAACTGGTTCATCTAGATGTATTTTGATCTACCGTTCCAAAATTAATAAGAGTATGGGATCGGTTCAGAAAGGCCAGAATCATGTTCCTATCACGTGGTTTTACAATCTCAATAAAATGTCCGCTAAGCACGCAATAGGAAATCTCGAAGGAGTGTTTACGGACCATCTAAACGAGAGATTTTCTAATATTTCCAAATGAAATGGTTCAGCTTTATGCCAATGTATTTGATCATTTAATAGATTCTCCTTATCATTACGCTCACCATTATGGACTGCTTATGAAGATATAAATTACAGGTAAAAAAAATACAACCTTGAGTATATCATTGGAAATGTGTCTAGAAAGAAACCAGATTTGAGAGAAAAAGTATTTACCTGTACAATTCAGTTTTAATATTCAGTGGTCGTTTAGAATTGTTGACGATGAAGTTTTATATCTCTAATTTGAAATATATTAAAGAACACTTGATAATTTATTTGGTTTATCAGAATCTATTACTACTTGCCAATACGTTTCATTAGCACAGAGAAAATGGATAATAAATAAATTGTACATTAATGAAATTTAAACTTCTCTAAATAGAGTTTATAACCTATTTTGATTGTAATAATGTTTTGAATAAAGTAATTCATCACAGTTTGGGAAGTTTGTAGTAGGCTTTCAAAAAAATTATTTTTTTTTTTTACTTTTTGAATTAATAAAAAAAGGAAATAGTGATACCCGTGAAATCTGCCTAACTTTAAAGACAATTTGCATAATTTAATCCTTAAAATTTTATAAAAATATACGGCGGTCATTTTGAAAAATCTAGTACACTAGCCCTTCCTCGGAGAGTGGTAAATTTTTTTTAAAAAAATATTTTACACAGAAATTAACTGAGAGAAATTAGTTTTCAATAAATTAAAAACTTGTAATTTTACTGGACTACTGGATCATCGCTGTAAAAAGGTTCCTCCGTTAAGCACAATGCCGAAACACTCACCTGAATCGAAATACGTAGATTGTTAGTGAGCCAAAAGATTAAAAGATAGCTCGAAGTTAAAAAAGGAGCAGAAACAACAAAGCAGTGAAATACATCGTCTTTATTGCAAAATATTTCCTGAAGGAACTACCATTACCAGAACAAGTGAACCTATTGGAATAATGCTAAAAGAATACAAATATTAACCTATAGATTCGATTGCAAAAAAAACTTTCTAAGCTTAGTCCCAAAAGATAATCAAAAC
The DNA here is from genome assembly GCF_000696795.3 of Halyomorpha halys. Taxonomy (NCBI): domain Eukaryota; kingdom Metazoa; phylum Arthropoda; class Insecta; order Hemiptera; family Pentatomidae; genus Halyomorpha; species Halyomorpha halys. Next base: position 1,563,674 of record NW_027108392.1, on the reverse strand, counting down.
TCTTTTGAATCCATTGAATTCTGACATCCAATTTTTTTTTGGTAATTTTTGGTTGTTAGTTCGAATTAATTTTGTAAACCTAGCATTTTGAATATTTCTTCTAATTTCTTTTTTTACTTTTAACTCATGTGTACATTTGTTTTTGAATTTTATTTTTTGGAAAATTATTCTTTTACTGTTTAGAATTGCCAGGAAAGTAGCTCTCATAACAAATTCCTTATACATGTGGGGGAAAAATTACTAAATTAAAGGGATAGTTTTGAGTTAAAATTTTAGGAGCTACCTTTTGACACGTTTTGTAGAAATTATTATTATTTTTTTTTTATAATCGAACTTTATTTATTCATAGATATTACAATCTGTCACACCGTTGTGAACAATAGGTAATAGTGATGAATGATCACATTCTTACTAAAATAAAATAAAATAAGAATGAAAAATAAATATATGAAAAAAAAGTACATAAAAATAAATAAAATCTCTCTTAAAATATATACAAACAGTAGGATAAAGAAAATCAACATAATCAAACTATAAAACTAGCTCTTAGTGGGTGTATAGCAATGCTGAATTCAAAGGGCATCATTATCTGTCATGTTGACATCCTCAGTGTTTGTTTTTTTCAAAAAATAGATTGGTATTTTGTTAAGTTTTGCCTACACCTCTTATGCGTGAGCTTTTACAAGTCTCACATCATATAATAGATTTTTTAGATTCAAAAACTTTATTTATAGCTAGATATTACAACTTCCCACTCTGTTGTAATGACTGTTCACTTTCATACTAAGATAAAAAAAAAAAGTTTCTTAAAATATATACTAACAGAAGAATGAACAGAAAATGGACATAATCAAACTATAAAAAAACTATAAAAATAAAAGAATCTCTAGTCCCATTTACACTCCTATATACAATATTTACACAATCGAACTGAGAATCCCTGACCCCACTCTTTCCCCCACGTGAGAGGGGTAGAGCAGAGCTCAAAAGATCCCAGCGCATCCCTCTCGCTGCATCACTGGTAATAAGCCAGTGGAGGCTGAGCATGTGCGCTAAAGCCGCAAACACTCAACTTGAGTGGAGAATCTGACCATTGACAGAACTCCAATTTTCCATTTTTTATTTTACAATAAGTCTCTTGACCACAGCCATTTCAACCTTCGAGGTAGGGATAGGTGGAACTAGATAAGGAATGAACCAAAGGACTAAGATGGTTAGAAAGGTTTATAAAGGAATTTTGTAGAAATTATTAATCAATATTCATATTTCTGATTTAGACACGTTGTTAATCTATATCAATACCTCTGATTATTACTTTTTTATGCGTATATTCTTAATTAGAATTAATAATAAACATTTAACTGTTAACATTTACATTAGTAGAAAAGGTAGTAAAGGTATACACTAGGGAATATAACCCAGAGGAATTTAATTAAAAAAGTATAAAAAAAAAAGAAAAAAAGTGAAACCCACTCCAATATCATTAGATAAAGGGGGCGGCAGTTGATCAATTTAAAACAAAATACTGCAAAGCAAACATTTAATTTACCCCCGATCAACCCCCTCTGCAGGACCTAAGCAAAGAAGTGACAACGAAGCAATTAAAAAAAAGCATTGTTTAGGATTCCGGGCAGTTTATTTATTTTGTTCTCTTCAGCGCTGTTTTTTCAGTTGGATGGACGGAAAGGAAGATATTTCAGAGAACCGGCTAAAAAAATATTAGTTGAATCGTTGTAATCGTGTTTTTCAGTTATAAAAATAACTATGAGCTTATAAAATATACAAATTATTATTAACTGGAAAAAAAAATTGTTGAGCATAAGGTAAATATCTAAATTAGAAAATAATACATTTATTTTTCTAGAACTTGAATTGGCTGTAATAATAAACTATAGTAATATTAAAGTTCTACTTAAGAAATATTATTTTCCGCATTGGAGAAAGAGTTTTAATTTTTACATACACCTATAGGGCCTTTTACAAAGTAATTTAATGTAGTTATTTTATTTTATTAAAGTAGTTAAATAAAAAATCAACGTGGTGAGAAAAAAAAAAACTGAATGGAATATTTAATGTCTGAATTAAAAATTATATTTTCTGCACTCGTATAAAGTTTTTTTGAATTTTAACTGTTTCTTACAGATTTTGAGTTTACAAAAGCACGGAAAATTCTTTTTAACAATTCTACCTCTAGTTTTTTTGTAAAATTAATTTATTTATTATATGGTGTTTTCTAACCATCCTAATCCTTTGGTTCAATCCTTATCTAGTTCCATCCATCCCTAAAATCCACAGCGAAGGTTGAAACGGCAGAGGTCAAGAGACTTATCAACGGTAAATATAAATCTTACTACACAAACGAAAACAAATTTGTGCTTTAACGAATAAAACGCAAAATGGGATTGGAAAGTCTTGAATGTGAATAAAGCAACTTCAAAATTTAGATAATATTTTTTTAGAAAAATCATTCAATTTCCAAACGGTAAAGTTATAAGTCATTAGGTTGATACGTATGCGTAAATAAACGAAAAACAACATATTTTAACTCAAATAAAGATGTATTTAGTATTAATAAAAATACAGTTATTTTTTAAAATATGAAAAATATAACAATACATTGTAAAATGAATTAAAAATTTTAATTCTGGCCCTTAAAACTATTTTATATGTTAGGATAGTTTTATTACATGAATTATATATTTTTGCAGTATTGGGGATGAGTTAATTTAAGCGCAACATGTCCAATATAAAGGTACAATACAAGCTGACAAGTCCAAGGTAATTTTTTTTTTTTATTCATGAAATTTTTATAAAAATAATGTATAGTCACATTTAAACATATAGATGATAGAATATGAAAGATTAAAATTAATATTAATAATATAAGTTAACGGGCTTTACAGGATGCGCTTAAGTGCCAGAAACTAATATTTATTTTACTGCTTACGGTTATTTTAACGAGAACAAGTTCATATGTTACAAGAATTCTACAAGCAATGATAAACGACTGTCACCGATTCAGTGGATTCCTGAAAGCGAGAAAATAATGGAAAATAATTGGATAATAGCTGGAATTTACGACCGGAAGCTGGTATAACATTGTACTCATAGGCAGTGACCACAACCTCTGCCTCGTAATGACATAGCTAGGTAGCAGGATAATTGTCCCACTTGCCAGGATTACTCTGTCATCTTCCTCACCTTCTACATCATTGTTCTCTACGTTTTCTCATACTTATCGGATAGTAGCTATATCATAGGTCGTGTAAGGAAGGAAGATACGTATGTTTGTAATGATGTGAAATCGAAGCCAAGCGACATGACAAAGTAACTGAGAAAAAAAAATTAACAATTATGAGTAGACACCAGATTTTACGCGTATTAAAAACAAAAAAATATGCAGTAAAAAAACTAAAATGCACTAGAAACCCATAATATCTTTAAAATGTCCAAATGTTGCAAAAGTAAACTTGTGTAATTTATAATATTGGTATGTACATAAAAAGCTTACCTTTTTTTTTTTCTTATCCACCTTTTTATTATGCAAAATAAATATATACAAATAAGAACATCAGAAACAAAAGTTCAATGTCCTTTTGTTGCTATAGTGTCTTCACAGGCCGCTATCATCTTAGTATATAATTTTATTTAAAGAAATTAATAATAATAAAAATTTATTTATTTGTTTATGGGACAACCTCCGTACAAATAGAGTTAGCCTGTGAAATACATAAAATAATCAATTGTAGTAATTTTACGAAAATGGTGCGTTAAAGATCATTTATATAAACTAATAACAAACTATATACCCTGCTGAGCTATCTACATTCATCAGAATAAAACAATAAAACAGAAACGTCACTTCATATATTAATAATACAAAAACGAAACAAAAACTATACTGAGCTTTGGGGCTCCACTAAACCATCAAATTCCTCCAGAATCCAATCCTTACAGTCCAAAATCCTTCGTATAATCCTTAATGCTCCTTACTTTGTCACAAATCAAGTCATCCATCAGGACCTCAATGTACCATATGTTGCCGATTTAGCCAGAACCAGATACCGTTCCTTCCATAATAAACTTCTCAACCATCCAAATCCACTGGTTTCTAACCTGGCTTCTCCTTCATTACCTAATAATCCTCCTAGGCGTCTGAAAAGAAGATGGCCTCGAGATCTTCTCCTCTAGAAATGTTATTGGAGTTCTATCAATGGGTAGATTCTCCACATGTTTTTATCATGTCACTATGTCACCTACAGCAAATTTACTTGTTGTATATATGTGTATACAGTTGTAAATAACAATAAATAAATTATTAAAAAAAAAAAAAAAGAAAAAATAACTATACATCCTATTGTAGGTATCCAGCAAAAGGTATTGTGTTACATATATAAATGTTTAATATCCAATCCTGAGGGTAAAGATAGAGATTCATACAACTGGTTTCGGTTAATATTGCTTAGTTTTGGCCATTTGTCAAAAAATAGAAACAATCCTCCAATGCCGTTCCATCACAAGCTGGACAAGGCTTCTGTGGACCGACACTTAGGGTGATTGCATATTTACCGAATAGTCGTAGTTGGGCAATTATTCTCAAGTGAGTTATATAGTAGCTGATTTTTAGGTAGCTTTGAGAAGCATCCGTTTTAATGAAGACCCTACCGTACCACGGATTATAGGTAGATTCCTTTTATACCAAGAGGTCTTTATCCTTAACAGATTCCCTATATCTATCCAAGATCTCCCACATTCTAATTTTTATACTCACCGGACCATTAAGCAGTATTGGGACAAACATTCCGAAGTTCTCCAATATTTTTCATATCTGCGTGACCTACAGACTATAATGACTCAAACGGTTGTTACTGTCTTGCTGCAGTAGCTTTAAATAACATTGTTTCACGAAACGAGTACAACTCATGTTAAGTATTTTTATTAGCCAGGACAGAATTTGCTTTAAAACGTGATATTCCACAGGAATGGGGCCACTTCTAGTCTTACCATAAAGTGTGGCGTGTTTCGTTGCAAACACAGTAGACGCTAAAGAAATTAAATATAATAGTTTTCATTAATATTTATATTTTTATCTTTATGACATTATTAATATCATAACTTGACAAGTTAAGAAAAACCTATTTAGTGCGCATACAGACAGTGGAAAAGGCATGCCCCACTCCATTTGTACATTAACATAACCTGTTGAGAGGCATCAAAACACTTCTGAATTTAATAATAATTGATTTCCGTGATTTTATTTAGAGTGATTGACGTCTAAAAATAATCTCCCATCTCCGTATTTTGACAGTTTTATTGCTTGTTTGTTTTATGACTTAGTCTGACATTTTTCAATTTGTATTTGTATTTTATTAAACAGTTTCTAGTGACAGTTTTGCTGTGAATTCTTTGTACCACTTTTAAATACGAAACTTCTTATAAATCAAAACACAAACAATAAATTGCTTATAATACTTACGTAATAATAAAAAATAAATTATTATTTTTAAGTAGTTGAAATAAAAATCAATTTACGGAATAGTACATGCGATTAAAAAAATGTAAAACAAATTAACTATAAATATATAGACATGTATCATGTCTTAGTCGTGGTGTTGCGGGTATTGTATAGCTCCTGCCCCGTGTATATTTCAAGTATTGTGGGTATTGTATAGTTTATACATCATGTCCATTACTGAAATACATTTATCAAAAATTTATTATTAAAACTTTAATAATTTTAACAATGACCTAAAAAATAGGGACATTATTATTTTATATTCTCTTTATAAGTCAAAATTATGCTGTCATTATATAAGTCAGTTTTTGTGTTATTAATTCTATATTAGTTGTTTTGTTTGTTTTTCCAATTACATGAATATTGTTATTTTTAAAAATAATTTATCTTTATTATTTATAACTGTTAGGTAATTTTAACATTGTAAAAGTTGGAGACTTTTGTACGAGACGACTCCCTACCATTGTCAATTGTTAGAAGTGGATCAAACGGTTAAATAATAACCATGTAAGATCCATCAGGCTGATCTAGCAATAAATATGTATAAAAAAATATAGAAGGGGTGATATAAATAAACAATAGATTAAATATTAAACAAATAAATATTATGTTCAGGGGGGGGAGGAGGAAGAAACCGAGGGAGAGAGAGTTATTAAAAACATCCATAGAACGGGACTCCACATTCATATGTAATACAAGAATATATCATTTTAACAAACGAACTCGTTTTTGCCTTGAAGATAACATCTATCTTTAAAATATTTTATCAAACCATTTTGGTCATACGGAATTGAGCTCTGGGGCTCCACCAAACCATCAAATTCCTCCCGCATCCAATCCAAAATCCTACGTAAAATCCTAGATGCTCCTTATTACGTTACAAATAAACTCATTCACAAAGACCTTAACATCCCATTCGTTGCAGAATTGGCCTAAAACAGATATACGTCTTTTCATTCCAAACTCTTTAACCATCCTAACCCATTAATTCTTAATCTTTCATCCTTAACAAATCTTGATAATCCTCCGAGGCGTCTGAGAAGAAGATGGCCACGGAACCTTCTAATTTAAATTAATGTTTGAAGTACCACCGATGGGTGGTTCCTTGCCAAGGAAAAAATAGATATAATGTTAATATTTTATTATACGTGTGCTAGTTTTTTTATTGATATTTTACTTTGTCTTTTTTTATTTTATTTTTTTATACTATATAAAATAAATTAATAATAATTATTGATAAACTTTGAGACATATTATTATTTGATCGAATTTAAAGTTACCTTTCGCATTTTTCTAAGATTTTGGTGTTTATCTTCATCGGAAAAATACTTTAAGGATCACAAAACAGTAGAAAAATGTACTATTTTCTTTTAAAAATTACATATATGAAACAGAAAGGGGGGAAATGGGCATTCAGTGGAAATAATGCCATTCCTAGACAACAAATAATGGAGATATGTAATACAAAATATGATGTTTGCGTGATACATGTCGGTAGGTAGCTTGGGAGGAGACCGGTTATAGATCTAGCGGAGGCTAGACAGAGTGGCGGCGACCCAAAATCACACTGAATGCTCTACTCTACTCTTTTTTATTTATCCTTTTCAAGCACAGTAAGCATATTTTGTAACAAGCAAATGAAGAAAAATAAAGGATCATATTTTATGTTTAAGCTAATAATACAATTAATAAAAACTAAAAGAAACTAAAAGAAACTCCTGTACATTAATTATTCTAAATTATAATGTATGGAGGATGCTTGAACCACATTATACAAGAGAAGATTTTGCTATGGTAGCTCTCTTGGAAAGTGAAAATTTATTAGGATATTTGAACATATGGAATTGAGCTCTAGACCTCAACAAAACAATTTTATTCCTTATTATCCAATCCTAACAATCCTAAATGATTTTTATTATGTAACAAATAAAAGCATCCTTGAAGACCTTAATATTTTGTGTATTCTAGATTTGGCCTGAAATAGATATATAGCCTTTTGTGCAAACTCTATACCAATACAAACCCACTTGTTCCTAACCTTTCATCCCAATGTATTCCTCGAAGCATCTGAAAATACGGAGGAAAAATCATTCTGCTATGTCAGGAGTGGATCGATTTTGGATTCGGGAGACCCTCCTCGAACCCAGTCCGTACGAAGTGGGTACCAGCGTGTTCATTGGTATTAAAAAAAACGCGGGGGTTGAATTTAGTTTCAGATCACATAACCTTCTTGTATATCCGTAGGTCAAAAAACAATACTTCTCGACCAACTACTGACCACAAAACCCTTAATGGTCCAAGTGATACAGGTTTTATTATACATTATAATATCCAGTACTAGTAATATGTATATGAATATATTTTATCTTAGCTTTAAGGAATGTAGTGTATATTATATTTGTGGCGCATAGAAGATAAGTGGATCCCGCATGCTGGAGTTTCAATTTTGAGAATCCAACCATGAAACAAGTAAACAAATATTAACTCTCCCATAATTTGTCTACACGAACAAAGAAAAATATACGAGTCAATTTTTGTTGAATAAATGAGTAAGGCAATAAAATTTCTTGGAAGAGTAGGGGCATGCACCATCGCTCTTGGGAGAAGGAATGGCTGCTATTTTGTGGTAAATTTTTTTTTTTTAAAGTAAAATAATTAATTAAGGTAGCTAATGCTCTGGCATACATGACTATTACTAGAGGATGTGGGGCCGTTTTGTAGACGAGCGAGTTAAAGCACCAACTTTTTGACTGACTTGTGACTGGAGCGGCGCCAGTTCGAATCCCGGTGGTTGACTTTTATTTCTGTGGCGGTCCCACGAAATAAAATCTTGACTCCCACTATAGTGAGAATAGGATGATAACCTGTAGATAGTTCCCCCTCTCACCGTGTATCAGATAATACCAGAAAGGGGGTAAACAAAAAATACCAAGTGATAAGTTTTGAATTAATCCTGCAGACGGCTTCGAAGGTAAACGCAAACTTGAAGTTTAAAAATAATAATAGTCTACTTTCGGTTAATTGATAATAACTGCAACTAATAATCAACAAATTTTAAGTTTACGTATGTGGATCGTTTTGGCTGGCCCTTATATCTATGAAACTTAGATCCATATAAATGTAGTAAATAAGCTTAAGTAATTGTAAGTATTTAATTTTTTTAGAAGTTTTAATTTTGAATATGCAGAAAGAAGTGTATTTTTTTTTTTACTGGATGCAACAATAATTCACTGAATTATTGTTTTGTCTACTGTCTGTCATACACATTTTACTTCTTCTCTATTTGGAATATGAACGTTTTCGAGGTAAATACCATGCTAAATAGTGAAAGTAAAGTGTTGAGTTTTGTCATAGTAGGATTTCCTAAATTTTGCACCAGCAGTTAAGTATTTTTAGGGAATATTGAAACGTGTGATGGATTTTGATATTTTGCTAAGATCTATAGGGCGAGACTGATCCTTGAAATAATCCAGCTTAGGCTGGTCAAATGGTAGAAAGTTGGGAGTCAGGGAAGACATAGCAAAATCTGCCAGAATGGAAAGATTGGAGAATATGATAAAATGTGGAGGGGTCTTCTAAAGTTCCAAGAGCCTGTGCTACTCTATGAAACACCTAAAAAGTTATTTTGTGGAACAGTTTCTTAAATACTTAAGAACTTATATTGAGTAGACTGGTGGGTACGTGAGGTGAAGAGGTGTTTATCCTTTTTTTTGGTTGGCGAAATCATCGTAATGTATATAAATTTTTGCTTTCACATGTTATGATTTATTGAATTATTTAGTTGATGTGAGATATGCTATATATTGTCTGCAAACAAAGATTGTTTTCTCCTTCCGGTCTTTCGAATATTTATCGATAATTTTTGCCGATTTTAAAAATTTTTTTTTATTATTATTACTCTTGACTCTTATTAACTCATCGCATAATTATGCTAGTAGAGAGGTAAAATGCAGGATTGAAAAATTATTTCGTATAACATAATATGATTTAAATATTATGCAAAATTGATGGTGCCGTAATAATAGAAGCATCGACCCGTTCTTTAATTGAAGTTTTGAATTGGAATAGAAATATAACATTACGTAGTTTTTCATTTCTCATATCATTTATATCTGTTTAGATATATATATGATTTTTTTATAATTTTTTTTAGAACACAGTACTGAATGTTTCTGGACAACCGTCAAATAATAAATTCCCCCATTTAAGGGAACCCGCATTATGAGGAGAGCTCGGAGAGCTACCGAATCCACATGATTGACTGACGGCTAGAGTAGCACAATAAATAATTATCAGTCACAGCCGGATTTGGACCCGGATTCTTGGAGTGCTTTACCACTGAGCCTCGCCGCTCCTCCTATTATGTAAGGTAAATTTATAAGGTACAAAATAAATCCCATCGAGGCCGGGTACCAAGCTCTGTCTCGTTCTTGATCATCAGCATATCCAGCCTCGAGTAATTAACCGCTAATCTAATTAATCTATTCTAGAGCTGATTTCAGCGAATCAGACGAATGAGGATTACTGCATTTTAAACCTGACAAAATTTAAAACTTCTCAGGTTATAAATTTAATATACTTATTCGCGCTTAGTTAAACGTACAGAATAACCTTGCGGAAGCTTGACTTCGCAAATCGTCGAACGTTTAATTGTTGAGTGTGACTTTTTATTTTTCAATCTTTCGAATATAAACTAATTATAGTTATCCTATTTTCAGTTCCGATGTTAACATCTATATTTAATTATATATATATTGTTTATGTTTATCAGAAATTAACATCTGATTGATTAAAAGGAGGTAGATAAAAGACCTACTAGTTTCATTTCAAGACCGGAGAACATATTGCTGAATAGTTTTTTTGTCATATGTATAAATTCTTGACCGTATTTTTCAAAATATGAAGGAGATAGTCGGGGGTGTGGTCGAAGAGAACAAAAAGTAGTTAACCACTATTTATTTTCCGACGTTTCGCCACTTTGTAGAGCTTCATCAGAGCTTTTCGAAACAGTCAGTTTCGATATCTTTCAACTCATGTGATATTTTCAGCTCTACAAAGAGGGACTAAACTTCGGCAAACATATAATCTTTTTTTTTTGTTTAACGGCACTCTCTTCATATTTTGAAAACATTTTGTTAGGTATTCGACCTATTCCACAGCTTACAGCGTAGACTAGATTACTTTTTAACAATCCAACTAGCTTTGGGGCAGATGGAGAGACCAGAAATTCATGCCTGCGGTAATATTTTTTTAAAAAGTATATTTAAAAATAAAATCAAAACTTTTTTTCATTTGGTGTGGCACAATGCAGGAAAAGCAGCGATATCTCTGACATGAAGCAACAGCCTGTGTCCGCTGATGCAAATTTGTAGTTTTTTTCTGTTACATCGTTCACCAAAGCCTAAATTTATAAATATACAAAGAACAATGTTTTCAGAAAACCAGAAACTATTAATTTTTTTCCTTCAGCTGCAGGTATTTTCAGATTTTTTTTGTCTGAATTTGGAGTTTGTACAATGGATGTTGCTTGAAGCCATACATATCGAACTTTACATGGAAGAATCCAGAGGGTTATTTTATTTTTTCAGCAATTAAAGAACCAATGTGAAATAATACATTTGTACAAATAATCAATTTAAAACTATTTTGACCTTGATTAGAATTCCATTTCTATGAAACTAACTACCTGACCACTGGGCTATGTAAATAACTTCTGAGTTTTAATGAGGTATTAAAAAAAAAAAAAAGTTTAATAAACTTATTTTATTTAAAACAATAAGAAATTTATGTTTCTAATTTTTTTTTTCTTTCTGGACTAGTAAGCAGTATTTATACTATAAATCTTTCATTTTTTATTAATTTTGCATTGATAATGTATTCTTCATGTTGAAGTTTTGTACCATCGGTCAATCTCGATCAGCATTTTTCTCCTTTATTATTAAAGTTATTATTTCTTTCGATATTTTTTTCCAACTGTATAGTTTAACTATTTGTTTAAACAAAACAAATTTTTGTACCTATTTTGTCTCAAAACACTGCATTATTTCTGTAACTGTGCGACGTTTCGGCCAACCCGGCCATACTCAAGGATAATATTTTATTCATTCAGAGGGGGAAAAAATATTCTGTAATAATATTAATTAAAAGATTTAAAATTTAATGGAAAAGTGAAACAATATAGTGATTTGACTGAATTCAATGGCCTGCGCAGAATAGCCCGCACTAGACAATTAAACTTTTAAACAATAAAACCAGTCTCAAAAAGTAGAAAAGATCAAACTACTTGTTTAACGGTCACTTAAAAAAAAATTACACAATTTGATTTAATTTATTTCTTGTATCTTTTATTCTTTAAAGATTATAGATTTTTACTTTTGTATTGTCCTTTTAATGTTTAAATTGCATAAAAAAACTCTTTTTTTTTTTAAGAATAATTAAAAAGGTTATTAAATAATAACCTTTTTTAAAAATTTATTTCTATAAAAACATAGCTTGAAGATATAAATGTAGAAAACAAATTATGAAAGGAAAAAAAAAAAGAACAAGAGAAAAAATAACTATAAATATAAAAGTGAAAATACCTGAAGATGGGCGGAAGGTCCTAAACGCTCAGGTGAAGAATATTTTAATGATGTAAAATTAATTAAAAAATAAAACGTTGGAGACTCCTCTCTCTTCTTCATACTCTTCCTTATATAAGTAGAGTATTAATAATTAATTAAAGCGAAGATCCTGGCTATATGTATTTAAATTAAAATAAAAAAAAATAAAAAAATAAAAATTAAAATTGGACCATTTCTCACAGCAATCAAGAGCCTGAATTGTTTTCAATCAGAAGGATCAGTAAGAGGACAGACAAGACGTCGAAGAACTATAGAATGAGAAGACGGAGAGGAGAGGCGAAGCGTTATAAAGATTCATGAGTTAGTAGATAGAGAGGGAGTTTTGGATGCTAGTGTGCTGGTCCGGGATCCAAGGTCAGGGGCTGGAATGTCCCGCCGGCCTTGAGACCGTCCGGGGTCTCCACAGCGCCATCTAGCTCCTCTGTCTCGAACCTCTATCTCTTTAATTTCAAATAGAAAAAGGAACGCAACCTCTTCGGATAAAGGATGAGATGAGGAACAAAAAGAAAATAAAAGGGAAGGAAAAAAAGAAATGTGGCCGGCTAACGGTAACCCCGAAGGGCCGGGTCCTAACACTAATAAAAAGATTTGAGGCTCTCATTTCGGAGCCGTCCTTTTGTGTTATTTGTCTCAGAGAGTACTACGGTCAGCTGGCTCTTTTTTATGATTTAAATTCGCCGCACAAGTCGACCGCTTATATTCACCAATGGAATTCCGAAAAACCTTTTTAAACCACTCAGTCTAAGAATGTCTGTTCTTGACAATCGAGTGAATCTAAATCATCATTACGTGAACTTTATGTTTAGTGATGGCAAAAAGAATCCACACATCAATGTTTGAATACATCAAAAGCTCCATTTACAGATTAACATTTGCCGCAAATTCAAAATAACATACGTGATCCACTAAAGCAAACATGGTGGAACTTGTATTCGATTTTAAATTGGATTGAAAAGTTTTTAATTTAAAAAGGAAATTTAATTATTGGCAAAGAAAATGGAAGATGATAAAAATAGAAATCATCTGATGGAACCATCAAATACAATTTTAGTTCCAGTATTTTTATCAGATACATTAACTATTTATATGAGTTTTTTTTATCAAAAGTAGATACATCTACTTTTCAAAACTAAAGGTTTTTTTTTGGGGGGGGGAGGGGGAGCGGGTGGGGAGGAAGGAGGAGAAATTTTAAATTATTCAGTTAAATAGATACCTACTCTATATTTTCAGTAAAAATTTAACTTATCTATTTTTATAATGTTTCTTAAATAATAATCTTTTAAGAGATGAAATATCGACTTACGATAGATGATTTATATTTTTTTATTAAGTTTATTCTTCTACTATTGCATATTATTCTGTTTTTTATCGAGGAGCTTATTCATACACATATCTAATTTGGAAAAATATTCAGTTAAGTGGAAAACGAATGAGAGTACTTATTAAAAAATTATCCAAACTTAAGCCTAAGCAAAATAAAAATATTTGTTTGTTCAGTTTTGATAGAGAATGATTGGAGAATTCAATTCATTTCTTCCAAATGAAATTTAAAAAATCACTTTTTTTTTAGTTTTATGGCTATGTGTACTTATAAAAGTAAATCCCCTTGAGGTAAAGGAAACGTATTTCACTTCAACGGCTAAGAAAAAATACTCTACCGAAGTAATTTTTTCGGGGTTACGTGGTCCGAATGATCTGGTGTGATTGGCTTCACTGGATCTGGCCTTGTTTGAAACTAAGCACTTATGTAGCTTTTTTTGTTCGGTTTTTGGTAAAGAAGCTATGTGTTTAAACTCATTTTTGAGTCGTTTCTAGCTGATATTTTAATGAAAGAGATTTAGTATTGCAAAGAGGATGAAACCAACTATTTCATAATTTTTTTTTTTATATATTATTGAAATTGACAACTGTACATAATGATACATCCAGTAAATTTATGTATGTTTATAATGGAGTGATACAGGCGTGCAGAGAAGCTACCCATTGGTAGCACTCTAATAACGTTTTTACATTAGGTCTCGAAGTAAATTTTCCTTTCAGACACCTCGGAGGATTGTCAGGAATGGAAGAGGAAGTAAGGTTAGAAACTAGTGGGTTTATCATGGAAGGAATGATTACTGGTTTGTGCTAGATTGGTTACATAAGGAACATTAAGGTCTTCATGTATGATTTTATTTGTGACAAAGTAGAGGGCATTCAGGATTTTACGAAAAATTTTGGATTGTAAGGATTGGACACGAGAGGAATTCGAAGACTTAGTGGAGCTCTAAAGCTCAACTCCCTATATCCAGATTGGCCTTATTACAACCATGTAGATCAGTCTTTTGTAATGAATTGGAATTTAAGACTGTTGTCTAGTAAGTGCTGTAATAGTCGAAATCGACGTGCAGTTTTCTGTCTTTTCAGTCTTGTGTGATGATTCCAGGTTAGTCGTTTGTCCAATTGCAGCCCAAGGTAGCGGATCTGTTCGACAGCGGTAAGAGCAACATTATAAAGGATACTGTAGGGTAGTCGGTAGGTTTACAACTAAGAGTAAAGGTGATTTGATGAAATTTACTTTAATCATGTAATTACGACACCATTCTTCGAGGGCTGTGATATGGGATTGGAGAGTTTGGGATGCAATTAAAGGATTATTATTAACTGCGAGCACACGTGTGTCATCAGCATACGTGGTGAGGAGAGTTTTAGGATTGGTTGGGATGTGTTTCATAATTAAATACAAAATAATACTATTAGTCTTGTAGTTCTTTTCACGTACAATTTCTCTGTCTTGTTCAGTGTTTACTTGTACTTTTTAACTCTTATAATATCGCAAATGATCGTCGCATTATTAAAAAAAACTATATTTGTATGAAAATATTGTAAAAGGATGTAATCTATATACATGTATTGATGAATATTTCATTTTGAAACGGAGTCATGAGGGGTGTCTAACTCATTTTTTGAAAAAATGGACTTGGCCATATTTGTAACCGAGGAACTTAGAAAAATTAAATTGACAATATTTTAAACAATATATTTGCACCCAATGGATAGAATTTTAAAATTTTATGATCGTAAACTAGAGCTAATTTTTAAACTTGTGGATATCACGAATCGTTAACCCAAACTCTCTTTGATTTATACTAAGAAACCGTTACTAGGCCGGATTGACCACACATAAATATCTCATTCATAAGTTTTTGCATGTGGAAAATTGTTAGTTTATCGAATTTGTTGATGGACCTTAAAAGTTTCATCCAAGCATCATATGATTAATTAAAATCTATAATTTATAAGATAATTTTTCTAGAGGTGTATTTAGGATTTCAGAAATCAGATATAAGATAAATTAGATGGTTCCGTTGACTCCATGGACGTCAACAGGATTTTAATTCAAAGGGGTACATAATTTCATAAATAAACATACATACTTATTGTTATGGTTTTTTGTAGTTCTGATACATCTGCGATGGCTCAAATTAATGATACAACGACCAGTCCAACTGAGATTTTTCTAAAGCTATCACGATACCGATGTTTGAAAGTAAATTTAGAAAAAAAATAATGATTATGGAAAATAGGGTTGAATCCCTTATGGCTACGTGCCTGGCTGAACCCCAAAGCTCAATACCGTACAAATAGGCCGGATTATGAACATGTAGAGGAGTTTTTTTGTGGTAAGTATTAAAGCGGTCAGAATCTATGAGTAGTTTTTTGTCGCTAGCGTAGTAAGAGGATTCCATGTGAGCATGATATCAAGATCGTATTTACGTAGCATATCTATTCGACAATAATATACGATAAAACATAAAAATATCTTAGGTATACATAATTTTTAGGACTGAATAGAACTGCAAAAATCATGTGGGCAGTGAATTAAGGTATTCAGTTCTAGGCAGATTTCTATTTAAACTAAGTTACGAAGATTGAAAGTAATTTTAAAATAAAATTAATGATAATTTAAAAAAATAACAGAGGCCTTTTTTAGGCGAATGTGTAAGAGCATCTTGGAATACTTGAGCCAGAATCTGGGCAGGTATGAATTGGTCTGTGGGAATTGATTTTTAAATTGTAAGGAACTTTCCCTATATAATAAAATAATAAAAAATATTATAATAATTTATTATCGAAAAAAGGTCCAGGTAGAAGTTAAAAAAGAATTAATAATTTATTAAGTATATAGTAATATATATAATAAATTTCGACCTTTGTGCATTGTCTATGAAATTAGCTGGAGCTTGTGCGAAAACCCACCCTTATCAGAATGAACAATAGAATTAAACAGGATTGAAAATTAACAACAAAAAATAGTAGTTTTAATAAATATGGATTATTATTGTTATAATTTTAAAACTGCCCAAAGTTTGAAGTCATAGCTCGTACGATTGCACCAAATTTTGTAAATTCATCTATTACCTTTCCTGAAATAAATCAGATTTAAAAAATCTCATAATATTTATCTACATAAATGAGAACAAGTTCTCTATGAAATAAAGTTTTTGTTTTTTAAATATTGATTAATAGAGGTTACTAAAAATGGTTAGGCAGCTATATTATTTTCTAAGTTTAAGTTTAGTACAAAACTTTCATATCATCAAAAAATTAAAATACAAAATATATAAAAGTTAAATCATAACAATGCCTAAATTGATTTTTTCCTTACTAAAGAATATTTCAATAATTGGAAATGTTCGGAATGTGATATTAAATAACTTAAATGATCTATAATTTGACTGATTTATTATATAGGGATTTTATAAGCAATAATCACAACAAAATAAATGACTAATCGAATTGAAAACAGATTAAATAAAAAAAATTATAATGAGGTGTAGATAGTTGACCGTAGATTAATGCTTGAAGAAGTTTGTCGGGGGGTGCGGTCAGCAAAGAACAACATTGAATTCAGATATAAGCCACTCACTATTTTTCATTGTTTGTCATGTAGATTCCATTTATTTATTTAATTTTTCAATTTTTTAGACACTACTTGCATATGTTATATTATACATATCTTCTTACCTACATGATATTATATTTCATCTGTCACTGTTTTCAATTTACTACCATACAATTCCACAAATATCAATCAATTAAAATTTTGTACTATTCAATTATCAGTTATCATTTTTTATCATTTATGATTTAATTCAATATTTTATATAATTCTAAATTTGTTTGTATACTATTCCTTTTCAATTGTATGTTACTCAAAATGTTGTTGTTATCTCTTTTGTTCTATAGCCCTGATGAAGACCTGAAACTCAGGTCGAAACGTCGGCATAAAATAAATAAATATGGTTTTGTTTATTTATGTTGTTCTTTGCTGACCGCACCCCCTGACAAACTTCTTCAAGAAAAAAAATTATAAAATTATGAGAAATAAGTTTAAATGAAAAATAGTTTATTATTCTGGGACTAGATCCCTTTATAAAAATTATAAGGTTACACAATCAATTGGCCAAAAACAATGTGGCATCACATAATTACTACTTACATTATAATTGTGTATCAATCAGTTGGTAGAGAAGAAAAAATAAATACATAAAAAAAAAAAAAAAGGGTAGTACAATATTTACCAATAATAAACACTAATGTTTAATATTTATATTATTATATTATTGGTTCAGTTTTGAGAAGCAAAAGGTGGGTAAACAGTAGGATTTTAAATGAGGGAATGTTTGATACATGATGTTAAGCTTTTTTATAACATTTTTCAAACATAAGCTGCTGAAAATGAGAACCATTATAAAAACTATGTTGCATAACCTAATATGCTTATTAGGATTATTAATATATTTCTATATCAACTAAACCTCATATATTTTAGTATTTATATTAATAATTTAAACAATTGGTAAGTTGAACATCAGCTTTCCAACACAATAATGTTATATTGATGTTGTATTTAAAAATATAGGCTTAGGGAACTTAATGGAAGAAAATTAATCGGAATAAGTAGGTAAATAAAAGTCATACTAACAAAAGGTGATTTGATGAAATTTACTTTAATCATGT